>NW_004444002.1:5010111-5030166 GCF_000243295.1 Trichechus manatus latirostris
AGGCCTAAGCACAGAGGATGCTCTAGCCATGGTGGCAGGTTGGGGGATGGTGGGAAGGGGGGCATGGCGTATGGGGCTAGGCGCGGGGGAGGAAGAAAAGAGAGAGAAAGAAAAAAAGGGTAGCTGGCAGGTTGGGGCTGGGCAGACCTGGGAGCTGGCAGGAAAGAGGGGGAGGTGGCATATGAGACTAGGTGGGAGGTATAAATAAAAGAAAAGAAAAGCATAAAAAGAAAAGAAAATAAGCGGCAGTGCTGTGGGGGTGGGGCAGACCCTGGGTAGTGGTGGGCTGGTGGCTCTCCAGCTGCAGTGGCACGGCGGGGTCCGGTGGCAGGGAGAAGGTGGCATGTGGGGCTAGGTCTGAGAGAGAAGGAAAAGGAAGAGAGAGAAAAGAAAAATAAATTTTAAAAAAATGGCAGTGTGGTGGGGGCCGGCGAGTAGGGGCAGGGCAGACCTTAGGGTCTGTTGGAAGGGAAGGGATGTGATGTGCCGAGCTAGGTGGGAGGGAGAAAGAAAAAGAAGAAAGGGAAAAAGAAAAGAAAAAAATGGCGATCAGAAGCCTGCATGTGGGGGTAGGGCAGACCGGAGGCTGCCCGTGTGCCTTAACTCTCTAGCCACAGGAAGGGTTGGAGGTGGGGCACAGGGCGAGGTGGGAGGGAGAAAGAAAAAGAAGGAAAGGAAAGAGAAAAAAAATGGCATGATGGGAGCCGGCTGGTGGGGGCAGGGCCGACCGAGGTGGTGGCAGGCCCATGTCTCTCCAGCGTAGCGGGTGTGGCCCATTGGGAAGCAGCAGACATAGGTCTACAGGGCAGAAGGGTGAGGGATGGGAAAGTATGTTTCTCTGGTTACTGGGTGCTCTGTCTCCTGTTGGAAGCTCCTTAAAGTTACTTTCCCATACTCCCTGTCAGGGTTGTTGCTGCCTGTGCTCCAAGATGGTGACCTTGTGCTATGTTAGTCAGCAGGGGACTTCCATTCTGTAGCTCTCCTGGTTCTCTGTTCTCTGTCAGCTTCTTCTTCCATTCGGTGCTTGATCTAGTTCTTTACCCCTTTATTTGATGCTTATTGTTCCAGTATTGACGTTTGTATCTGTTTTACTTAGTTTTTTTGGTCTTTGCTCTGGAGGGACAGCATGGTGAGTCTGTCTGTAGAGCCATGTTGGCTCTACCTCCTTTAAAAACTTTTAATAAACATTATCATTTCACACAAAAAGTAAAATATTATACAATTAAGGAAAGATCATCTATGAGGAGACAGTGTAATAAGATAGTTAAATGGATAAGTCAGACAAACCTGGCTTAAGTTTAAATCTCAACCTCACTACTTTGTAATCTTGGGCAAATTATTTAGCTGCTCTGTGTATCAGTTTCCTCACCTGTAAAATGGGATAATAAAAATATGCATCTTGAAGTATGGATGTGAGTAATAAGTAGTAATACCAAGCAAAAATGTTAACTATTGATATTATTATTTACTGAGATTTCATAACTACTGGAAAACTGAAAATGTTAAACGCTATATAGTAGCATGAAACATTTAGTTCAATTTGAAAATAAACATAGGAATAGTCATCTTTATAGGCATATTTTTAATATGTCCATATATCCTATTTCATATATAACTACTAATTCTGTTCTCCCAAAGAAAGCAATAAATAGATGAAGCAATAGCACATTTTAGTCTACGTACAGCTGAAACTGTCCTGGCGGTAATAAAATGTAATACAAAATATCATCTATTACATCATCTAAATCATAAGGAGTTTATTAAATCTAATAAACTGCTTTTGAAACAAAGTGTACGTGTTAGAAAATGTATAATTGTAGAATTCCTAGTTGAAAGCAGTACACAGTAATCAGAGCACTTTCCTACTAAAGGAGAAAAACCAGACTTTGATTTGCTATTAGCTACCCAAGCTGTGATTTCTGTGATTAACATAATCTTTCAAACATACTGAAAATAAAAATTTGTATGATTTCTCACTCTCCTTGTATTGCCAAAGGAAATGTAGTTCTGCAAACCACAAATGAACTGTGTTAACAATTATAAACCATGTGACGGTGGAAAACATCATTGCTGAGAAATCTAATTTGGACAAGGGGTGAATTGGGTGACGTCTAACCAGGTCAGATTGGAGCTGTGTGATTCAGTTCAATGTTATTAGTGTTACTTCTGTCTTATACCTAACCTTACAAAAATAAATAAATAAAACCTCCACAATGTGCTATGTATTGTTATACACAGACTCTTCAGTGGGATGAGGTAGAATGAAGCAGTTTTTATCACATTTAAAAAGATTTTGCACATTATTTTCACATCAGTGAGGCATGGAAGAAATAACTTTCTTTAAAATGTTCCGTCTTTCCCTTTTTAAAGATTACATGATAGAAAAATGATAGCGCTTATAAAATAGAACACTTATCTAAGCTGGAACAGAAATCTTGTGAAGTTTGAAAACCCAAGTGCAATTAAGAAACCTGTGTATATACAGAATTCTTTCCTGAGCTTGTGTACTTTTTCACCTTTGTCACCTGCTGAGATCTGGAACCCTTATGTGTTTTCTGTCTTTAGGGCTGACTTTTCCATTAGGCACAGTGTCTAAGGCCCGTAATAATTTTAGGTGCCTACAGAAATGTTTTAATTTTAATTCCTTTTAAAATAATAAGAAAACAAATATAGTAACAATGAATATATAACAATGAGTCTAGACTGGGTTATATTCATCTTTATACCATTGCAGTCATAAAATATAAATTTTATTATTTTTTCATAGAGGAAAGGGCCACAAAGAGAAAAGTGCCTAAGGCCCACGGAAGTCCTAATGTGACCCTATATCTACTCTAGGAGGGTGTGATAAGCTGAATAATGGCCCCTCCAGAGATATTGAGTCCTAATCTTTGGAACCTGTGACCTTTTATGGCAAAAAAGAACTTTGCAGATGTGATTAAGTTAAGAATCTTAAGAAGAGTAGACTATCCAGGAGTACCCTAAAAACCCGTTGCCATCTAGTAGATTCTGACTCATAGCGACCCTGTAAGACAGAGTAAAATGGCCCCATAGGAGTTCCAAGAAGTGGCTGTTGAGTTCAAACTGACAACCTTTTGTTTAGCGCTATGTGTCCTTTGTAAGAGAGTAGCAGAGGTGTACTAGAGAATTTGACATATATAAGAGAGCAACAACTCCACCAAAGAACAAAGAACGAGTGTAGGCTCACATAAGGATGGGTTTAGGCATATACATATATGGATAGGTACAAGTATACACGTATGTGAGAACAGATGTGTTGTTGTTAGGTACTGTCGAGTTGATTCCGACTCATAGCAACCCTATGTACAATAGAACAAAACACTGCCCAGTCCTGCACCATCTTCACAATCATTGTTATGCTTCAGCCCAGTGTTGTAGCCACTGTGTCAATCCATCTCATGGAGGGCCTTCCTCTTTTTCACTGACCTTCTACTTTACCAAGCATGATGTCCTTCTTCAGGGACTGGTCCCTCCTGATAACATGTCCAAAGTACATGAAACGAAGTCTCCCCATCCTCGTAAAGAGCTTTCTGGTCGTACTTCTTCCAAGACAGATTTGTTCATTCTTTTGGCAGTCCATGGTATATTCAATATTCTTCTCCAACACCATAATTCAAATGCATCAATTCTTCTTCCATCTTCCTCATTCACTGTCCAGCTTTCGCATGCATATGAGGCAATTGAAAACACCATGGCTTGGGTCAGGCAAGTCTTAGTCCTTAAAGTGACATCCTTGCTTTTTAACAATTTAAAGAAGTCTTTTGCAGCAGATTTGCCCAATGCAATGCATCGTTTGATTTCTTGACTGCTGCTCCAGTGAGCATTGATTGTGGATCCAAGTAAAATGAAATCCTTGACAACTTCAATCTTTTCTCTGTTTATCATGATGTTGCTTATTGGTCCAGCTGTGAGGATTTTTGTTTTCTTTATGTTGATGTGTAATCCATACTTAGGGCTGTAGTCTTTGATCTTCATCAGTAAGTGCTTCAAGTCCTCTTCGCTTTCAGCAGGCAGGGTCGTGACATCTGCATATCACAGATTGTTAATGAGTCTTCCTCCAATCCTGATGCCCCGTTCTTCTTCATATAGTCCAGAGAACAGATAGAAGCATCTATACGTATGTGTAAATACAGATATGTATAGGCAGGCACAACTACAGATACTCCTCAGACATAACCAAACACCTTCCAAAATCAGTTTTCTGGGTTTGAAAGCTTAGGACCATAGCTCATGGGACAACTCAGTCAATTGGCATAATAGCTCACAAAGTTCATGTCTGCATCCTAGTGGAGTAAGTAGCGTCTGGGGTCTTAAAAGCCTGTGAGTGGCCATCTAAGATACGACTATTGGTCTCTACTTGTCAGGGGAAAAAAAGTCAGAAGGTAACCAAAATTACAGAAGAGAAACAAGTCAGCAAGGCTGATAGCCTACATGAGCCATGAACTCAACTACCCTGAGACCAGAAGAACTAGATGGTGCCTGGCTACCACCACTGACCGATCTGACTGGGGGCACAATAGATGATCCTAGTTAGAAAGGGAGAAAAACACAGAACAAAACTCAAATTCTTAAAAATGGCCAGACTTACTGGACCATCTGAGACTAGAGAACTCTCTGAGAGTATTGCCCTGAGACACTCTTTAAACCTTGAACCGAAACTATCTTGAGATCACCTTTTAGCAGAAAAGTAGAGTGACACACAAAATAAAGGGTATTACCTGTTAGATTGGTGCTCTACTAAAAAAAAGTCTGTATGAGTCCCAAAGGTCAACATCTAATCCAAAGCAAAGATGAGAAAATAAGGGGGCAGGGAAACTAGAGGGCTGGAAATGGAACAACCAGAACACAATTAATGAGAATGTTGACACAATGTGAAAAATGTAACTAATATCATTGATCAATTTGCGTGGAAATTATCAAACGGGAACCTAACTTGCTGTACAAACATTCACCAAAAGCACAATAAAATATTATTAAAAAAAAAAAGGGAGGCAGAGGAAGATTTGGTACCCAGAAAGGAAGGCAATGTGACCATGGAGGCAAAAATTGGAGTGATGCAGCCACAAGCCAAGGAATGCCACCACAAGCTGGAAGAGGTAAGGAACAGATTCTCCTCTGGGGCATCCGGAGGGATTGTGGCCATGTCAACACCTTGATTTCAACCCCGTGAAAATGATTTTGTCCATTGTATTTCCTTTTGTGCTTAAAAAGAAAAGTAAATAATATGTAAGATAATGAGCATTGCTGAAATAATAATCTCTTTACAGTATTTAAAGAAAGAAAAAATCATCAAGTTATGCTTGATATGACCCCACATATGACCCTACATAATTGATCCCTCATATAAATTATTGATTGAATGAGTAGCATTCATATTTTGTTAGTGCTAATTAACCAATGATAAAAATTTATCTAAAATTAACAGAAACTCAAAAATATTTTTCATATCAATATCAGTTATACCTGCAACAAATAGCCAAAAACACTTTTTAAAAACACTTAAGATGATTAACCTCGGAAACCTAGATACTAAATCTTTACCTCATTACCCTTTTTCCTGTAAGGAAAAAAAATGTTTCTTTTCATCATGAGAGGAATGGAAGGGCACAGATTTTCTGAGCTGCTGAACGTTGTGATTGAAATTAAGCTTTATGACACTGCTTACAGAAATAAGAAGGGCAAATGTTAATGCTCTTTCAAGCGCAAAGGCAAGGAATGGATTGTTAAATGGGCAGAGTTAAGTGATTGCCTGAAAAGGGCATCTACTAAAAGTGATATGTCAAAGAAGTAGTCTTAATGTGTTGCTACAGATGTTACTTTAAGCTCTGCATTCAACAATATCCTTCCTTTAACATTTAATATCTTTGAATCTCAATGGTTTTCAGTGAGATTGATCCATTTAAAGGCTGAATGACTCAGAAAATACCGGTCCCTTTGCTCATCTTTAAATAAAGAGATGTGTATTGCAGAGTTTATCAAGAAGTAGGGAAGTAGTGCCTTGATTTTTCTGAGATAATCTAGTCAATTTTCTTTTCCAAATTCACAGAACCTAATAAGCTATATTGATGGGAACATTCTCCAAAGGTGCTCAGTCAAAAAAGTAATTCATTGCAGAAGAATGCTTTCTAAGCCACAATACTTCCTTGTAAGATTTTTTTCAACAATTTCTTCCTCTTCCCATGAAAACTAACATGTCTCCAGTGTGATTTATATTATTTTACAAGCAGAATATAAGAACGTCTTTGATTCTGATATGTATGCAGACGGTAACAGCTATTGTTATGTGTTTTAAATAATATTAGACTTAGAAATTCATTATCTGTAATTATTTTTTAACCCAGAGGGCAAAGGCAATACTTTTCTTGTTCAGCATTGAATTTTTGAGTCCATGAATGGATAAACAAAGGAATGAATGAATAAATGAATTAAGCAGCCATCCCTGGGTGGTGCAAACAGTTAAGCACTGACTATTAGCCAAAAGGTTGGCGGTTCAAACCCACCCAGAGGTGACTCGGGAAACAGTCCTGGTGATCTGCTTCCAAAAGGCCACAACCTTGAAAATCCTAGGGAGTGCAGTTCTACTGTGCACATCACGGGCTCGTCATGAGTTGGAATGGACTCATGGCAGCTAACAACAACTACTGGGGAAGGCAGCACTTTGTTTTACTCTTAACCATTACCATAAGCACAAGAATTTGTGCTTCACTTAGGGTTAAGGACCCTGGTGTTGCAGTGGTTAAGAGCTCAGGCTACTATCCAAAGGGTTGGCAGTCCAAATCCACCAGCAGCTCCTTGGAAACCCTATGGAGCAGTTTTACTCAGTCCTATAGGGTCACTGTGAGTGGCAATTGACTAGATGGCAATGGTTTTTTTTTTTTTTTTAATTTTTTTTAGGATTAAGGGCAGGACTTCGAAGTTTGATCTGGGTTGGAATCTGGTTCTTCCATTTAGGAGCTATTTATTGGTTGAATTAACCTAGCTGAGCTTCAGGTTTTTTTTGTTTTTTTTTTTTTAACTGTAAAGTCAGGAAGAAAGTACATGTTTTCCCAGGGTTGTTGTGAAATTTAAATGAGGGATATAAAATACTTAGCATGGAGCTTGACACTTAGTAAGTGCTCCTTATGCTGCAGCCCTCATTGTTATTAAATAGTCTCCAACAAATGGTCAATTTTGAAAGAGTTGGGAAGAAAAGACTGCTCTTAGGGAGGAATTCTGGGTTTTGAGAGGCACAAGAGTGCGCACAGTCTGGAATGGTGGCTTCTGAAAAGAAGAGCAAGAAAGAGCCAAAGAAACCTCACTGGCTTCACAAAGTTACATAAAGTCACTCATGTCCATTAATGATCGTTAATCAGGGGTGATAAGATTTCTTTCGTTTTCCAAGCAAAAGCACTTGTTTGTGTTTTGGAGAGGTTTGTTTCCCCAGCTAAGGCACTTGTTTTTGTTTGGAGAAGTTTGCTTTTTTTGCTTGTTTATGCCTCCAGCTTAGTACTGTCCACTGGCACCATGCACCAATATCACCTGGTTTCCTGTAGTCTCCTCCACTGGATTTTAAGGTCCTTTAAGACAGAAGCCATGCCTTATTTATCTCTATATCCCCCATACCTAGCACAGAGCCTGGCAGATACTAGGTGCTCAATAAATATTCGTTCAATTAAAGCAAACATAAAAATTAATGATACTCACCAAAGGTTTTAAAAACCTTACAAAGCAGCTTAGTTCTATCTTGAAGTCTCCTGATTTCAAGGGGTGGGGGAATTATTTCTGAGGGTATCAAAAGAACCCCATTGTGAGACTATTTCATTTACAAATGGTTCCATGCTATGAACCCCAAGACAGCGGCATAGTAAGGTGTTCATCTTTGGGTGACCATCATGCCTGTTTGAATGCACTCATTGCCTGTGTTTTCAGGCAGAACACACTACTGTGTAGACAGCTTCCTTACTGTGCTTGTTTACGAATCAAGCACTTTGTTCACTTAGTAGAATTTAATATTCTTAATGTGCACTTTGATTCTTTATATCTTCATCTTTGTTCTGAATCTCTGGGAATTTTCCGTTTTGGGGGAACATCAGCTTTCCAGTGGATACCATTTCTGCGTCTGCCTGGGGTATTCTGTTTCATCTTGTTCAAGTGCTACTTTTGTTCAAATAGTCTTTTTGACTTGGAGATTTTTTTAATCAAGCTTGTGCTCTTTTTTTTTTTTGTCCCTTGCAGGGGGTATGAATTAATTTACTTCTATCCTATCTCACTTCTAGTAATTTTGAGTTAATCTTAGTCACACATGCTAAGCTTGTGTCTCACTGGTGCTTTTCCAAATTCTCCTCTTTGATTAGTCTGTGGAGTGAAGGTCTTTGATAATGTGGAGGAAGATAAACATCCATGCAGCCTTGTATTTTTGAAGTGATCATTGTTTTACTGTGTGGCAAATTGAATATAATGGAAACAAAGCTATGAGTAAAACTGAATATTTTAGATAATTAAGAGGAGTCCAGATAATGCATATTATCTTCAGACCTTGGTTTTCCATGCAAATCTGCACCCTTCTCCAAAAGGAGCACTGAGACTGGCATGACTATTCCAAATAGCCCCAAGTAACTGGAAATAGGGACTATTCACACTCAGGTATTGGAAAAACAAACTTTGTAATTTTTATCAGTTATACTAGCCCTACATTGCCTTGCTTCTGTAATTAGTAGCACACATCATATGAAAGACAGGTCAAAGAGGGAAACAAAATATAGAATGAATTGAAGTTTCCTAGCCTGATGTGATTAAATGATTTATTCAATGGAATGAAAAGTAACATTTTCCAGGAAACTACAAAGTGTGCCATAGAATCATAGACTATCAGAGCTCCTTCTGCAGGTGTGAAAATTAGAGCCCGGAGAAGTAAAGCGATTACCTTCAGATCATCCAACTAATAGGTTGCTGAGCTAGCATACTGTCCAAGCCTTCAGACTTCAAGTCCAGGGCTTCCTTAGCCTTGGCAGGGCATTGTGACCTGTGTAGTCTTACAGGGCTCAGTGCTCACAAGGGCCCCATACTTGGTTTAATGCTCTGCTGTCTCTGTCTTACAATTTTTAATACTTTTTGATGAAGGAGTCCTGCATTTACATTTTGCACTGGGCCCTGCAAATTATGTAGCCAGTCTGGAGTCTTGGTATTACAACATCAAAACTCTATGGCTTAATAAAGTGAGAAACTGTTTATTGTTTTCTTTTATTTGCCAAGATTACTTATTAGGTGTTTTGTTTGCCTGTAAGAATATCCAGTTTGCCACACCTAAAAGAGTTGAAGTATGGTATGCTATTTGGAAGTAACCTTCTGAAATGAGAATTTCCTTATTGAGGGGAATGGGAAAGAGAAGGAACATTTTTTTGAGAGTCTGTTCTGTGCCAGGCACGGACTTTAAGCTAAGCACTTTCCTCACGTAATTTCTTTTAATTCCCACAGGAACACAGCATGGTAGCTGTCCAGTCAGCTCTGTTCCTGGGACTGGATTTTGTCTTTGCACCATAGCACTTGTTAATGTCTGTTGTATGTTGCCATGGTAGCTTCCAGGTTTCCCCTCTCTGCTCTTCTCTGAGGCAATCTTACAGGTGTCCCCTTTCCAGGTTATTACTCATCCCACCTCTGGCGATCTCCACACAAAGCTAACTGCCCCTAGTTTTGACTCCGTGATAGACTTAATGAATCAGAATCTTCATGGGTAGGGCCCAGGCAGGTCAGATATTTTAAAATAGCTCTCCCAAGTAATTTTGATGTGACTCCTGGTTAAGAACCATAGGTAGAACATAACTCTTTTGTTTTGTAAATGAAGGAAGAGGCTAAAATGAATTAAATGATTTGTATAAGGCCAATCAGCTTGTCAGTGGAAGAGTTAGAATTTAAATGTTGATTTCCTGACTCCTAATCCAGTGTGCTTTTCACCACACTGCTATCTCCTTAAACATCTATTTGTCAGCAATCTGCTAACATGCACACCCTGAGAGAACATTCAGTCCTGCCATATATTAGAGCAGTGCCTCTTAAACTTCAATGTGTGTAGGGATCACCTGGAAACCTTTTTAAATACACATGTTTACTCAGAAGGTCTGGGGCATAATCTGAGACTCTGCATGTCTAATAAGCTCACAAATAATGCCAATTCTGCTGGTGCATGGATTAGATTTGAGTAACAAGATATTAAAGCATTCTCTAAAGCTTGGCTTAAGCATGCCAAACTTGGGACATGAAACTGTGAATTATTAATAATGATAATAATAATTGCTTACATTTATTAAGTGATCTGTTAAATGTTCTATACACATTATGCAAATTAATCTTTCTAAGAATCCTATGAGGTAAGTACTATATTGTCCCTTATTTTATAGATGAGGACACTGAGGCTCAGAGATAAATTAAATGATTTTCTCATGACTACAAACTAGTAACCAGTTGCCGTGGTGTCATTTCCGACTCATGATGACCCCGTGTGTGCCAGAGTAGAACTGTGGTACATAGGGTTTTCAGAGACTATGACCTTCCAGAAATAGATTGCCAGGCCTTTCTTCTGAGGTGCCTCTGAGTCAACTCAACCCTCTAACCTTTCAGTTAGCAGCTGAGTGCGTTAACTGTTTGCACAACCCAGGGACTCTGACTATTCATTAGAGAATGACAAAGCTAAGATGCAAACTCTATATTGTGAGAGCTCCAACTCTTAACCACACCAACTCTCTTTACTTTGGAAAGTGCGAGTATTAAAAAAGGTGAAAGGTGAAGGGAAAAAGAAAGACAGAAAAGGAGATAGAGAAGGAAACTAGTATTTATTAAGAACTGGTTGAGTGGCAGACACTGTGCTAATTCATTTTCCATATTATCTCATTTAATCTTCAAAACTACCCTGGGAGATGGGTGTTGTCATCTCCCTTCTCTAAGGCTGAGAAAATTGAGGATCAAAGACTTTAAATGATACGTCCAAAAACGCACAATCACACAATAAGTGGGGAAGTTGAGAATTAAACACAAAATTCATATAAAACCATTAAACTATGCTGCTTCTTACTGGAATCAGTTGAGTGAGAGTTAGATTTATGACTTTTAGGAAGTAAATAAGGAGTTCTTAAGTAGGACCCAAAACATCCCTTTGGGTCTTTGGTTTCCGTTCTGTTTTTTTTTTTTTTAATTTCCTTTATGGGGAAATAATTATATTATTAAGGTGCTGCTTCACTCCAAGGAAGTCTAGAATGGTATAGTAGACACTTCTACCGCTCTCCAATATCCAGTTCAGTTCTCCTCTGGGTCATGTGCCTATTTCTGGTCAATGGGTTGAGTAGACATGGTACGTGCTACTTCTGGTCTAAAGCACTTAAGAGCCGGTGTACTATTTTTCAGGCCTCGTTTTCCTAGGGAGTTGTGGGATCTTGTGTAAAGATGGTTGAGTTAAAATATTGAAAGAGTCTAGATTACTGAGTCACCTCGACTTGGAAGAAAACTGCCCTGGAGAGTTACCCAGACACACAGTGGATTTTGTGGGAGTATGAAATAAACTTTTGCCGTGTTAGGCTACTAAGATATACTTGTTTGTTACTGCAACATAAGCCTAGCCTATTCTGACTAATATAGGTGGCAAGGCATAGAAGATGAACATCCTCAGTATACAATTATTATTGCTACATATGACATTTAGAATTATTTCCATTGGTAGGTATAAAAGAAAATGTATCCAGCTATGATAATCATAGATGATTGCGTTTGTTTACAATGAACCTAGCTTAAGTTAGAAAACTTCAAAAGAAAGAAAGCACAACAATGTCTAAGTATCCCTTGATTTTCCTTTCATTGCTGAACGTGACAGAATACAAAACTGTGACATTTCTAATGTGACATGGTTCTAGCCAATGGAAGCTGAAGAAACACATCTGTACATTTTGAAAACTGTTTTTGATGGAACTATTTCTAGAAAGGATTACTCACACCTTGCCTTTATAGATGGAGTCTACCGAATATAACTGCAATTCATGTAATGAGTCTAGTTCCTCAATATGAACACTCATACTCAGTGATCTATATGACATAGTCGTGTTCACGGGAGCTGTTAAAGTGTATAGGAGTTGAAACATACACAAACACAGACATGCATTTATATGTGTATGTACATACTACACACACACATATATAATTTGAATGTTTTTCTCGTTACATTGAAAATTGTGTGAAAAACAATTCAAATACTGTTATTAACTCTTGGGTAGTATGAAAAGGAGATGTGTATATATATTGTTGTTGTTAGGTGCCATCAAACCTCTTCTGACTCATAGCGACCCTACGTACAACAGAAAGAAACACTGCCCAGTCCTGCATCATTCTCACAATTGTTGCTATGTTTGAGCCCATTATTGCAGCCACTGTGCCTGTCCATCCCCTTGAGGGTCTTCCTCTCTTTCGCTGACCTTCTACTTTACCAAGTATGATGTTCTTTTCCGGGACTGGTCCCTCCTGATAACATGTCCAAACTATGTGAGACGTAGTCTCGCCATCCTTGCTTCTAAGGAGCATTCTGGCTGTACTTCTTCCGAGACAGATGTGTTCAACAGTTGAGCTTCCAGCAGCACAGCAACACACAAAGCACCCCAGTATGACAAACTGATAGACACATGGGGCATCTATATATAGATATATATGTGTGTATATGTTCGTATGTATATATGTGTATATGCATCTCTCTTTCTTTTGAAAATCATATGAAAATATTTCATTCAAATTATATTAGTGTGGGGTGGAATGGAATGCCATCATCAGGTAATATTACAATGCTATGACTTTTCATATAGTTTAATATTGGTTCTAATTAAAGAAAACTTAGCTCACAATAAATTAAGCATATTGTTAGCATATCGTTATTTACATCTGCCCAAGCCTAAGTTGGAAAATACAATGACAAAAAAGACAAATATAAAAATGATTAAGGTATACTTTTGTTTCACTGTCATTATTGAATATGATGTGACACAAGGCCACAAGGCTTCCTGCGTGTCAGAGATTTTGTCAATGGAAGTTTGAAGCTAACAGTATAGATTTTTTAAAAGGTAGCTCGATTTGAAATGACAAGGAAATAACCAACATTTGAATTCGTCTCAACACAAAAGACTTTCAACTGATCCTTACAAGATTGCTTGTCGTTCTGCTAACCAAAAGAAGCCACGTATAGTTTGAGAAATTTGTTCAGCCATGTATTCTGGAAATGGTTGAACTGGGTTGAGTTAGAGAAAACAAAGCAAATTCCGGTAGTGTTTCTGTCAAATCCATCCACTCCACAATTGATGGTTTTTCTTTTAATATTTTGAAATGGGACATCAAGAAATAAGCAGCTAAAATTTCTGCCTCTAGCAAGAAACTGGAGCTGGATAACACCTCACATCTGTCAATGTAGACTGCTTCTAGTATTTATATGTTATATGCGTGCTAATGTCATAAAATAATTCCTGTTTTTGTGATTCCCTTTTGGAAAACTCACATATTGTTAATATCTTTAAAATGGAAAAATTCTGCCAAGCAAAACTTCAATGGGGAAAAACCAATATCGGTATTCTTCTATACAGTTCGAATACCTGTGATGTACATCTGGTTTTTCATTTTGGTGAAGAAAACAGCTTTCTACATCAGCATCAAAGACAGACAACAGTTTTGGAAGAGAGAGGTCTTGTTTATTGGTATGAAAATTCGTGGCTAGGGAGGGTAAGTAGTGCCTGGGGAAAGGAAGGAGTTTTGAATCTTCTGACTATATATGTCGTCACAGACAAGCTAAATTGGCAAAGGCTAGCATTTTTGTGGTGCTCCCATAGACTGATACTAAGAAACTTATGTCCCCTTCTGTCCTCTTTTGCAGGCCCATCATAGAACTTTTCAATTTCCTCGAAGCTTGGCTGTTGAATCACCTTTTTTTTTTTTCAAGAGGTTTTGAGAAGAAATGGGAACAAAGTTTGAAATTTATGACTACATAGGAGTTTGCTGGCTTTCTAGACAAGTCCTAAAGTGTTTGACTAAACTGACAGGAATTAATTGATTAACTTTGAGAGACAGAGACTGAGAGAGGCAGAGATAGACCATGACTTGGCCTGTTTGATAATTTTTGGCCATAAGGTCCTGTAGTCACCACTATGGTTGCCATGGGCAAAATATACAATTCTTTGTTTTCTTTTGTTTTGTTTGGCAAACATGCTATTCTGGAAGAGAAGACTGAAAGCAAGTAACTATACAAACTTTCTAAACTTGGAGAAAGTCCTTCTGCTGACTGTAGTCAAGAGTTCCAAAACCTGGTCAGTTTCTCTGCAGGCAGAAATCTGTGCATACCTAAAATCACTACAGAAATATTTTTAAGTTTTGTCCTGCTCAGATGATCTTCAAACTGAAGCATTGATTAATAAATGCTCCCTTGATAAGTGGACAGCATCAACAGTGCAAATCTTAACAAAAGATGGCTTTATTCATTTGAAAACAAAGGACGTGAAGGGGCATGATTTCAATCAGAAGAATCTTGGACAATTTTGAGGCAGTTTGACACAAGTTTACTCTTATATGGCAAAGCTGTGTGAGCTCTGATTCTATTTGTTGTACTACGTAACTTTGTGAGTCAGAGTTTTCAGCACTTGTGGCTATCAAAAGTCAAGTGATCTCAAATCACATGTGTTGCCATATAAATTTTAAACTCTTATTTGAACCAAAGTTATTCTCATTGAAATTTACTTTTGAGAAATATTAAAACTTACTTTTTGTTTTAACGATTTGGATGTGTTTCCATGAGATAAAGACATACATTTTTTTTTTTAAAAAAAGACCACTTTATATTATGTTTCTGTGAAGGAAACAATGAATATAATTATTAGTCTTTTACTGAAGGAAAGGCAAATTTATATGAGATTCTTAGAGGAATCTGCAAACCCAAAAGTTTACGGACCTCAGCACTAAATTTAAGCAGGAAGATGTTGATCATAGTGTTATTTATAATAATGAAACATTAAAAGCAACTTAAATTCTTAAACTTAGGGGAATGTTTAAAAATTTATGGGATGTCCTGTCCATGTGATAGAATATTACAGAGCCATCAATATTATATTTTAAAATATTTTAATGACATAATAAGATGCTTTATTCCTCCCCAAATTTTTCCTTCTCTCCAGATAATCTTTGCTCCCACCTCCACTGTCCCTTCCCACATAATAAGATGCTTTATAATCTCAAAAGGATATAAAAATCATATAAATATGACTTCAACTATATAAACATTCATATAAATATTTGGAAAGGTGTTTGCTGTGATCATCTTCAAGATGGTAGGGTTATGGAAAGATCATTTCTTTTTCTTTATACTTTTCTTTCTACATTTTTCCAAAATTTACAAAATGAGCAAGCATTATTTTAAAATTAATAGGTAAAAACATAAAAGAGAAAAATAATCCATGCAAAAAGAGTTTGGCACAACAATTGTAACATATATGTTAGTTCAAAAATCCTCTCAAAGAAATAATAAACAATAAAGAATGAGTCTGAAAGATAAATTTTATTACTCTTCCAGCATTAGACATTTAGACACTGAAGCATCTAGCACTGGTGTTTTTTTCTGGATTTTGTGACACACATACATATGAAATCCAGGGTTTCATGAGCTGTACATTAGCCATGAACACACAGAACTCATAGCTTTTTTATTTGTTTGTTTTCAATGCAGGTTTAGGATATTTTAGAATTATGATTCCTCAGATAATCTGTATCAGTTGCCACTGAAATACGTAAAGAAAAGTGTGGCAAGTATCTATTTTTAAATCATTATAATTCTTCACAGGGCATTTCCACTGAAAGCACAAAGGATGCAGAAATCTAAGTCAAGCACATTTGAGAATACAGAAGAATCTCAAGCACCATAGTCTTTCATCAGCTCGATGTGTTCAGATCTAGGTGGGTACAATTTTGCCCATGGCTATATGAGCCGTTTTGCCCCAGAGATTCACTGGTGTACAAAGTTCTTCAGAGGATTCTTTTTCTCACTAGAAACACTTCATCTCCTTTACCCACCCCACCTTCTATCACTCAAAAATCTAAACCATTTACCTGGAATTTTCATACAATTTGGTAGTGAAGAGTCCACAAACTGACTTAGAAGAAACTATCCTAAAACCATGGTGTCTTAGGCTGGGTTCTCTAGAGGAGCAAAACCACCGAGATATTATATATATATATATATATATATATAGAGAGAGAGAGAGAGAGAGACAGACAGACAGAGATTTATTTCAAGGAAATAACTCATAAAGTTATGAAGGTGGGCAAAATCCACGGGTCAGATGTCAAGCTGGAGGCTTCTCCTGGAACAATATCAGGCAGATTTGGGGATTTTGGTTTTCAGTTGTCAAAGGCTCTTTTAACTTGTGAAAACATTCTTTAGAGTATTGGATTAAAGATTGACAATGTTTAACAATATTAGAATTGGTATCAGTGACATAAGGGAGGGTCATTTGGTTTTAAAGAACTACTTTTCTCATCATAGTCATTTGAGCATTCATTTCCTGGAATTCACCAACAGAATCATTTAAAACATTCTGAATATACTTAGAACTTTGACATGTGTCATAACATCTTTTAATCTATAGGATATTCAGTAACCAACATAATGTCATTAGTTATTGAAATAACTGATTCTCATATTGAAAGAGGGAAAGGAAAATAAAAATGGTTTCTGACATCCAGAAATTAGAACATTGGATATCAGCAATATTCTCATAAAAACCTTATGGTAATTCTTTTAGTTTCCTCAGTCCCATGTAGCTAATCTTGGTTCCATGCTATTCTGGATCAGCAACAACTTGAAAAATCTTGTCAGTTTCTACACAAGAATTCTAAAAATCTGAATTTAGTCTAATGGTATACATGTCTGAAATATTATAGTCCCTTTCATAAGTTTGATATAGTCCAATTTTTGTTGAAATATTCTGTTCAAGTATTTTCAGCAGTTAGCAAAGTAAAAACCTATCTGTGGATGACAAAACTTAATATGGTGGTGATTAACTTATAGTATTTCTTAAAAGTGAAAGGCTTGATGGGAATTAATATAGGGCATATGGCTTACTTGATGTTAACGTGGGATCCAGCGAAGGCTGGCAGGGCAGGGCAGGGCCTGCTGACCGGAGTTTAGTGCTGCAGCAACTGATTGTGACCAGGACAGGGAGGATGAGGATTTGTGAATATGTGGGGGGAGGGGGGGAGGGGTGGGGAGTGTAGATGTGTAGTTGTTCAACAGCAGGTGAAGTTAATCAGTCTCTAAGGGAATTCAACTAGAACATTGCCATCAAATGGAAAATCATTCTATCACTTCTTGGAAAAGACTCCCTTCTGAGGAAGGAACTAGAAGACAACTCGTTGGATAGTCTAAGTACCAAACCAACACCAAAATCCGTGGCCATTGAGTCCATTCCAACTCGTAGCGACCCTATAGAACAAAATAGAACTGCCCAATAGAATTTCCAAGGAACCGCTGGTAGATTTGAACTGCTGACCTTTTGGTTAGCAGCCAAACGCTTAACCATTGCACCACCAGGGCTTCAGTCCAAGTACGGAGTCTGATTTTCAGAAGTGGTACCTGAAACATTGAGGTAAAGGGACCAAGAACCACAAATATAGAGACAACAGAGTGAAAAGTCAGGTACAGTTAAAGTCACTCCAGAGGCATGTTGAGATAAGTGAGATTGTGGAGTGGGGAGGGATGGGAGATGAATTCTCAGACTAGAGATGCAAGGATACGTTAGAAAGGTACAGAATCCCTGAACCTGAGCAGCTGCAGAAGAGCCAAAGCAGTAATTGATTCTGACAGTGAGCTCATTTCAAGTGCTTAGTTAGGGGTTCTTACCCCTTAGCTCTTCTGGTTTATTAGGGCCAAGGATCCTCCAGGTCACCTTAGATGGGTTCTGACAGCCACTTCCTCAGTAATAGCGTTCTTCTGACTCTGAACACTGAGCATTTTCTAAGGAAGTTTCTTATTTATTGGATTAAAAGTGATTTCATGATAGTCCAAAGGTGACAACAGATAAAGGGATGGGTGTTAAAGCAAAAGTAGATATATTTTTGTGGTAGAGAGTATAGGCATATTAAAGATGTAAAAGTGGAGAAAAGAAAATAGGTTTGTGTGTCACACAGATAGAAAGTGGCCATGAAGAACCTGTATAATGAGCTCCGCAAGAATTAGATATTATAAAGAATGACAGAAATCATTTTCTAAATGATAGTTTTAAAATAGTCCTACCAAATGAAATTGACAATTAAAGAGGAAGGAAGGACAATTAGTAAAAGGAAAATTTTCCCTTCCCTCCGTAGATACAAAGGCACAAAGAACTCTGTTACAACAGCAATTACAGCAATTCTTCCCAGAACATCAGTTTTATGATTTACGAGAACCCATTCCGACCCTTAGAGAAAAAATTAACACCTTCTGTGACGTCAGGAATTGAGAATACAGGAATACAGACTCTTTGTAGAAGAGGGGTGGGAGGAAGAATAAAAATGGTAAGGGTTCTGTCAATCTCAAAGTCATGAGTATTGTGCAAAGACAATATATACTGTCTTTTGTATATGAAGATGAGATCACTGGCCTGTTTATTAAGAAAACTACTGTTTTTGTCCTGGACAAGGGGATGCTCTGTTCTGAGCCTTCCACAGTCTCTAAGTACATGCATTTGTGCAGTGGCTGATAAGGGATGTAGCTTTTGACTGGGGAAAGTTTCTTTTTTCTCTGTTTACCAACTAGCCTATAAAGGGAAAACACTGGCAATTCTGGACTCAAACTTACATTAAGCAAACTAACTAGTCCAGACCAAGGCAAAGAAAGTCTGTTTGTAAGAGTATTTAGTAACATAATTCTTGCAATTAAACATTAGTATAATATTTTTACACTTCAGCTTTCTCCTCTCTGGCATGAATTTGTTTTAAGAACACAGCAACTACATATTGAATAATTAATATGTTTGACTAAAAATCCTTTCATCTGTGTGGTTTAATATGCATCACCATCCCAAAGTTCTTAGGCCTTGCCAGCTAACACTTATTTTTCTTGGATTATTCACAACTTAAATAAATGTGTGCATTCTGCTTTCTACACTCCTAAAAAATATCTACCTTCTTATTAATTGGAAAGAAAAACTAATATTGCTTTGTTTACCACTTGTACCAGGCACAGTGCCAACAAGGCATAAAAAACACAGGAAGGGATGGACCATAATATACACTATCCAAGTTTGTACCATGATGTAATAATATATTATTCTAAGAAAGAAAGAAGATAAAATAAATTGTTGTCGCTTTCACCTCTAGGCTTTTGTATTGAAATAGAGCCGATGTTTCTACAATAAGCCCAAAATCGACGATCCATAGTCAAATGAACAAAAATAATCAAATTTATTAAGGTTAGCCCAGAATTCAGGCCAGATTCAGAACAGGATGCGGAACGAGGGATATCATTGCTGATGTCAGATGGATCTTATCTGAAAGCAGAGAATACCAGAAAGATGTTTACCTGTGTTTTACTGACTATGGAAAGGCATTCGACCGTGTGGCTCATAACAAATTATGGTTAACATTTTGAAGAACCTGAATTTCAGAACACTTAACTGTGCTCATGCAAAACCTGTATATAGACTAAGAGGCAGTATTCAAACAGAACAAGGGGATACTGTGTGGTTTAAAATCAGGAAAGGTGCGCGTCAGAGTTGTATCCTTTCACCATACCTATTCCTACTTTCAAATAATGTTAAGGAATCAAGCTTGAAACTCGCCTGGCTCTAAATTCTGGGCATTGATTGTGGATCCAAGTAAAATGAAATTCTTGACAACTTCAATATTTTCTCCATTTATTGTGAGGATTTTTGTTTCTTTATGTTGAGGTGTAATCCATACTGAAGGCTGTGGTCTTTGATCATCATCAGTAAGTGCTTCAAGTCCTCTTCACTTTCAGCAAGCAAGGTTGTGTCATCTGCATATTGCAGGTTGTTAATGAGTCTTCCTCCAATCCTG
>NW_004444002.1:5030266-5107066 GCF_000243295.1 Trichechus manatus latirostris
CAGTAAGTGCTTCAAGTCCTCTTCACTTTCAGCAAGCAAGGTTGTGTCATCTGCATATTGCAGGTTGTTAATGAGTCTTCCTCCAATCCTGATGCCATGTTCTTCTTCATATAGTCCAAATTCTGGGATTATTTGCTCAGCATACAGATTGAATAGGTATGGTGAAAGGATACAACCCTGACTCACACATTTCCTGACTTTAAACCACACAGTATCCCTTTGTTCTATTGGAACGACTGCCTCTTAATCTATGTACAGGTTCCTTACGAGCACCTCATGTTCTGGAATTCCCATTCTTCGGAATGTTATCCACGGTTTGTTCTGATTCACACAGTCGAATGCCTTTGCCCAGTCAATAAACACAGGTAAACGACTTTCTGGTATTCTCTGCTTTCAGCCAGGATCCATCTCACATCAGCAATGATATCCCTTGTTCTGCATCCTCTTGTGAATCCAGCTTGAATTTCTGGCAGTTCTCTGTCGATGTACTGCTGCAACTGCTTTTGAATGATCTTCAGCAAAATTTTACTTGCTTGTGATATTAATGATATTGTTCAATAATTTCCACATTTGTTTTGATCACCTTTCTTTGCAATAGGCGTAAATATGGATCTCTTCCAGTCGGTTGGCCAGGTAGCTCTCTTCCAAATTTCTTGGCATAGATGAGTGAGCACTTCCAGCACTGCATTCGTTTGTTGAAACATTTCAATTGATAGTCCGTCAATTCCTGGAGGGTTGTTCATCGCCCAGGTCTTCAGTGTATCTTGGACTTCCTCCTTTAGTACCATAGGTTCTTGATCATATGCTACCTCCAGAAATGACTGAACGTTGACGGATTCTTTTTGGTACAGTAACTCTGTATTCCTTCCATCTTATGTTGATGCTTCCTGCATCATTCAGTATTATGCCCATAGAATCCTTCACTATTGCAACTTGAGGCTTAAATTTTTCTTCAGTTCTTTCAGCTTGAGAAATGCTGAGCGTGTTCTTCCATTTTGATTTTCTATCTCCATTTCTCTGCACATGTCATTATAATACTTTACTTTGTCTTCTCAGGACGCCATTTGAACTGCCCTGTTCACTTCTTTTACTTCATCATTTCTTCTGTTTGCTTTAGCTACTTAATGTTCAAGAGCAAGTTTAGAGTCTCTTCTGACATCCATTTTGGTCTTTTCTTTCTCTCCTGTCTTTTTAATGACCTCTTGCTTTCTTCATGTATGATGTACTTGATGTCATTACACAACTTGTCTGGTCTTCAGTCATTAGTGTTCATTGTGTCAAATCTGTTCTTGAGATGGTCTCTAAATTCAGGTGGGTTATACTCAAGGTCGTATTTTGGCTCTTGTGGACTTGTTCTAATTTTCTTCAGCTTCAACTTTAACTTGCGTATGGACAATTGATGGTCTGTTCCACAGTTGGCTCCTGGCCTTGTTCTGACTGTTGAGACTGATCTTTTCCATCACCTCTTTCCACAGATATAGTGGATTTGAGGCTGAAGATGAAGAATCTGAAGATTTCTTACAAACTTCTGCAGTCTAAAATTGATTGATGAAATCAACGTGCTCTGATAATTATTTGTGATTGAAATGTGAAAGATGGAAACAAAGATGAAGGATCGGTAGTTGGAAAATATGGCCTTGGTGATAGAAATGATGCTGGAGATCACATGACTGAATTTTGCAAGACCAATGACTTCCTCATTGCAAATACCTTTTTTCTACGACATAAATGGAGACTATACACATAGACCTCACCAGATGGAATACACAAGAATCAGATCAATTATATCTGCGGAAAGAGACTATGGAAAAGCTCAATATCATCGGTCAGAACAAGGCCAGGGGCTGACTGCAGAACAGACCATCTGGATATATATGGATGTTAAATTAACCAGTGGCACTCAAGGTTTTGAGGTTACATATCCCTTCTGGGAATCTGATAAAAACTATATTCCTTTCTCCAGAGAAATATACATTCCCATAACATTTTTCAGAACCCTGGTGATGCAGTGGTTAAGCGCTTGACCACTAATCGAAAGGTTGGAGGTTTGAACCCACCAGCTGCTCCGTGGGAGAAAGTTGTGCCAGTCTCATTCCATAAAGATTACAGCCTTGGAAATCCTATGGAGCAGTTCTATTCTGTCCTACTGGGTTGCTAAGTGTTGGAATCAACTCCACCTCAGTAGGTTTGGTTTTTTGGTTAAAAATTTTGCAGACACTTTCAAGGAGTTTAGGAATCGCATCTCTGAAGCCATTCATGCAACTCCATAGGGTCCACAGACCCTATTCAGAGCTGCTTAACAAATCAAGAAAACAAAAAGGACGTGGATCCTCCAGGGAAATACTGAGGATCATTGGCCAAAACACTAAAGGCAATAAAATAGTGCTTTAGTTACTTGTTTAGGAGACAAGGCAGAATACCGCCAGGAGGCTAACTGCATGAGTCTGAGCCAGGTGGCTGCAGAGAATCTGCATATTTTCCCCTCTTTGCCCTGAAAAATCCGCTGTGCCTGGAGTACCTGTAAATTCTGCCAAGAGTCCTGCTTGTCCAAGGATTTATCTGGCTTGCTTTGTGGAGATCATCTCACCCTAAATAGGACACTAGTTTCTATGTTCTCTAGCACCTGACACATGCTTGGAAATGGACGAAGGATATATGTAAAATATGTCAGAGTTTATAAGTCCAAATGTAACTTAAGAAAAATGACTGAATAGAGACTATTGTTTTATTGCTATTGCTCTGTTTTATTCTTAGCAATCTGTCAATTCTGATCCCGCATATTCTGCCCCTTCTGTGTGCGTTCATCCCTACAGCTCTTTGGTAACTACTTTTTCTTTTTTAAATTTCATTGTAAAGTCTAGTGCTTTCTCCATCTGCATGGTTGATGCAATATTTCTGATTCTAGAATGTTAAACAATGGAACATATTGTTTTAGTTAGAAAGAATAGAAATTCCCTAAGCATGAGGATGTAGCTCCGTATTTTAAAAGACAATAACTTATTCCTAACTTTCATTTATTGATTTGCAGAATTTAAATATCTTCAATGGTTTACAGTATTGAAATAGACAATGTACCAGCAAGATTTAAGTGTGCAATAAAATGATGAATTTTCATCCATCAAACACCATCAACCAAACAGAGGAATGACATCCAGTAATATAAATTAATAGCAACCCTTTAAATATATTTTTTAATTGCTCTGTCATTAATTTCTCTTCTAATATGTACTAAGCTCTTGTTGTCTTTAGAAGATCCATGTATTCAGATGAGAGATAATGCATGGAATAAAACAAAAGATCTGAGTTCTAGTTGAAGCCAATTTATGATTGTCACTAATTAACCAGTAAGATTTGAAGACAAAATTGTGTGACTAAATGAAGCCACACTATGATTCCTTTAACCTAAAAGGCAGTTTTCTCAGTGAATTATAAGTAGCCAATGTTTCTTTAGTGTTGACCCTATCTTTCTTTTTTTCACCTACTAAGCGTCCTCAGGAGTCCTTGGGTGGTGCAAAAGGTTAACACACTCGGCTGTTAACTGAAGTGCTAGAGGTTCAAGTCCACCCAGAAGTGCCTCTGAAGAAAGGCCTGGCAATCTACTTCTGAAAAATCAGCCATTGAAAATCCCATGGAGCATAGTTCTACTCTGACACACGTGGGATCAGCATGAGTTGGAGTTGACTTGCCAGCAACTAGTCAAGAATCTCTTCTCCCTGTGCCACACTGAATTTTCTACCTATGAAAGTTTGCAGGGAGAAAAATAAAAAGCTATTCCCTAGAAAATAAAGGAATATAGCTAAGAAAGATCATAAGTCTACTAAAAAACAGATTTCATTACCCCAGCTAACTCTGCCAGCTTAGAAAGAGCCAAAAAAGTGATTTCTGAGTTGCCTATAGATCAAGAATGTATCACTTGGATTAGCGGAAGAAAATCTACTCTTTGGAATTATGATGAGAAGTATGTCAAAATAAGGACATTAAGTCTACATTTAAAAGAAATTATAATTTACCTTTTAAAGAAGTTCACAGAGGGATTTGAGAGGAACCAACAAACTTGGAAACACCTGAGCTCTATTTCTAGTTCCGATGGTAATTTGCTGTGTGATTCTAGACATGTCACTCTGACCCTCCGTTTCTTCTTCTGCATAGTTACAGAGTCAAGGTAGATGATTTCTAGGGTTCAGAAGCCCCAAATTCCTTGATTTTCGGAATTAGAATCCCAAATGATTCATGTGTTAGAAAGGTGACTTGTGAGGATCTGTAACTTAGATCATTACTAAATTGATTTGGGCAAACGGTAAGCCAAATTGTATTCCTTGAAATGCTACACTAATGTATAATTTAGCATAGTCAGACTCGTGTCTACCACATAGATTTTGTTGGGGACATTATCAATGCGTAACACTGTAAATTCTCTCAGGAGAAATCCTCATCTGGCCTGAGCCTCAAATTAAGCTGAACTTCTTTTGAGCAAATGGTCCATTGTTATATTATGGATACTATGATATCATGAATTATGGAACTGATCAGATTTTCCTCTTTGTATTGGCTTCAAGAAGGCTAAGAGCCTACTTGTAATGCATGTATTTATGGTATGCATTTTTGAATTAGCCTCATTCTTAGGTTTCGTTCAATCTTACTATTCTTGATTTAAGTCCCTGCGTGGTGAAAAGAGTTATGCCCTCTACTACTAACCAAAAGGTTGGTGGTTCGAACCCACCCGTAGGTGCCTTGGAAGACAGGCCTGGCTATCTGTTTCTGAAAGGTCACAGCCTTGAAAACTCTATGGGGTGCAGTTCTACTCTGCATACATAGAGTCACCATGAGTTGGAATTGACTCAACGGCAACTATTTTTTCTTTTAAATCCTTCATTTGTTTTTTTTTAAATGTTTCTACTGTGCCTACATTTAATCTATGCTGTCTTGTTTTGTATTCTTTATCTGTCTATAGGAATATGGCAGGATAAAAATAAACATAGTCTGTAAATCGGTTGTTAGCTGGATTCGTTTTTTATTGATGCTGTAACAAATGCCATAGCAAGTTTAGTGGCTTAAACAATACGAATGTATTACTTTACAGTTCCGTAGGTCAGAAGTCCAATACAGGTCTCAGTAGCTAAAGTCAAGATATCAGTGAGACTGTGTTCCTTTATGTTAACTCTAAGGGGGGATCTGCTTCCTTACCTTTCCCAGCATCTAGAGGCCACCTGCATTCCTTGGCTCATGGCCCCATTCTTCCGTCTACAAATTCAGCAATGTCACATCTAGGCGACCATTCTGCTATAGTCACATCTCCCTCTTATTACAGTCCAGAAAAGTTTTCTACTTTTAAGGACCCATATGATTAGATTTGGCCCTCCCAGATAATCAAGGATTATGAGAGATTTTGGTTTTTCTCTTTCTGCTTTTGTATTTTTTCAGCTTTCCACAGTGCTTTTATGATCAGGCAAATAAAAAACAAGTGATTTTTAAAGAGGGCTTGAAAAGATGTTTACTTATTATATTGAACATGTCTTCTGTTACCTGATTGAAACTTAATTACATAGAAAATCTTTCTTTCATAGTTATTACAAAAGCAAACTTCAGTCCAGCATCCATCTTGATGATCAGAAATTTTAAATTAGTGATTTCCAGGTTAATTAGGTGTTAATGCTTCTGATAAAGGTGATGGTACAAAAGTTCTATCTCAGATGAGTCAGGTACAATTTCTTTCAGGAGCCAGGGCGGGGCTAGGCACTGTAACCTCCTCAGATCACTTCCCACTCTCCAATTCTGTGTTACTGATTTCATCCTCCACCAGGAATTTCCAAGGATCTTTTATTTTGTGCTACCGATACAGGGTGAAGTAATGTTAGGATTTTTGATTATTGATTTATCTAAACGTTTTTGTTTGCTCTACTATCCAAGGATCTATAACAGAATCCCAAGAGGTGACCTGGCATTCTTGACTTTATAAATGTTTTTATTAGCTGTCTTCCTACATTTTTCAAATACCTCGCAACTTAGAGCAATGTTTTGTATGCAACATGATTAACTTCCTCTATGCCATGCACACATTTTTAATTAAAACAAATGTTGGAGCAAATACGCACTGCCCTTTCCCAGAACTTTCCAAAGGTGTTTGAATTTCCTGTAAACCAATATCTGAGATACAAAGGTAGAGAGAAATTCTTCGCCAGTAAAAGCCCTGCAAAATACTATCGGGAATATTGTGGCTTATATAAATGAAGACAGTAGAGTACAGTGCTAGTATTGTATTAAAACAATGTTTTCAACGTTGGTATCTCAAAAAGGATATTTTATAAGCATAATTTACTTTAAATATTCCAAAATCTCAAAGATAAGTATATCTAGATATACAAAGTGCTAGCACACAACACTTTTCTGGAAAGTGCATGTTATTGTAGATTATAATCTTAAAGATTCTGGTTCTGAGGTTTGGGGCATATTTATCTGGGAAATGGAATGAATGAATAAAAAGAATTGTAAAATGCTGAATGGCTTACTCTTTCATTGATTCATTTGAGAGTTACTTCTCTACAAAATTTCTTCATGCATCAGTGAATTTATTTTTTACCCCGTAAATAAAAATATTAATGCATGCATACTGGTGCATGCTCAAACTTCTCTTTATATAACACAAAGCTATAAGTGTATTTTCTCTGTTGAGCACCAATGTCTTAGTTATTTTTCCACTTTTAATTAAAAAGATTTAAATTCATTTCCACTCAACTGTATCTTTTTAAAATTTCAGTCAGATGCGCCACTGCTTTGATGTGTCATGCCTAGTTCTCACAATCTTTTCATATAGTAAGTCAGTCAGGTTATGTTTTGCCACAGATATATTATTATAAATTCTAAATAATAAGGATTTCCTCATGCTTGAGGTAAAACAATATTGCTTCCTTTCCTGTTCTTTCTCTTCTTTCTTTCTTTCCTCCCTCCCTCCTTTCCTTCCTTCTTTCTTTCTTTCCCTTCTTCTTTCTGTCAGAAGACTTAACTCTTTAAACCAGGGCTTCAGACTGATTTGAACCTGTTCATTTATGGCTGACAAAGCGAAACTGGAACATACGCAAATTTTTACAGTTTTTGCAATTTGGGTGAACCGGAATGATAACTGGAACAAGAAAAATTACAGGTCAGAGCCCTGGAATGGAAGACTCAGAAAAGGCGTAGTGAGCCCTTTCAGGAGCCTGAGCCTGATGCATGAGATCGGATTATTGGCAGGACTGTGGAGAGCAATACACCCTCAAAGCTGTGCGGTCGGTTGCCATCTTTGAGCTGGGCATCCCTGTTTCCGACTGCTCAAAATCCACTGGGCAAGGGATTTGATTGCTATGCAATGCGTATGCTGCCCTTGTTTTCTAAAAGGGATATTAGGTTTCTAGCAGGGCTTCAACCTAAAATTTTTCCCATTCCAGTTATAGTTCTGGTTCACCTAAATTTTAAAACTTCAGGTCTATTCCAGTTTCATTTCCTCAGCCATGACTGAACTGTGAAGAAACAGTTCGAAGCCTTGCTTTAAACATACGTATTAAATTTCTAATTCAAGGGTAAACACTGGTGAACACTGAATCCCAACTCTTATGGAAGACACTATTATAGACATTATTGTATTTTGGGTAAGATGGATCTGTCTTCGAAATCATCCATTTATTGATTGATAGAATTTTTAGACGTTTGAATACCAGATTAAATACACATTCCAGACTTAAAATAACAAGAAGATATACTTTAATGTCCATTGTTCACATGAACAGGTCTCCATATATGTCAAAGAAGAGATATGATTTTTGTGAGAGAGAACACATAAAACCATTGTTTGCCTGAGGTAGCAGGAAATAATTGAATCATATCAATTACTTAGTATCAACAATTGCATTTTTTAAATACTACATATCTATCTATACTGAAAAGCTAATGGAAAGACACCAAATGTTAGCAGGGGTTATTTCTAGGTGGTGGGTTTTTGGGACTTATTTTTCTTCTTTTTCCCTGCCTGTATTTCTAAATGGGAGACATGTTGCTATTTCAATAAGAAAAAACACAACATCAAAATTTATTTTAAAAACAACACCTCCATTTTAAAAATAACTGGATGACAATGCTAGAAATATAAAAGAATATAAGAAAAAAAATCAAGTATAACGAGGATACTCAGTACTGTTCTGGAAGGAGAGACATATATATATGTATAATTTATATTTATAGCTATATATCATATGGCGGAGAAAGGGAGACTCAACCTTAGCTGAGCTATTAAATAATTTTACTTGTGCGAGAAAATAAGAACACTCCTTCCTGGTAGCTTCCCTTCTGTTTCTTCCTTTGGGAAACATGGCCCACTTCACTTTCTGAAGCTTTTTTTTTTCCTTCCACTTAGGCTAAAAGTTACATCATGCTGACTGTATCCCTTCCATATCCAGAATAATGCTTTCCTGCACCTTTAGCACTTGATGAAAGTTTTTATGTAATTTGGAGGTTAATACTCCCAGTAAGTCTCTCCGTAGAAGTAAGTTAGAGGCTTAGAGAGCCCACTAAGGTACTAACCCCTTTTCAGCAGTTATACAGTAAGTAGCCTAGAAACATTAATGCACCTCCTTAACCACCTCGCTGCCTTCCCAGAGAGAGACTTAGGCACTGGAGAGAATATGGCCAAATGTATTTTATTTTATTCATTGGATTTATAGTGCTTATTACCCTCGAGGCACAAATAAATACTGTACAAAAATCTGGTTTGGATAAAGTCAGCTTTGGTCAAGAGAAGCTTTGCTGATAAGGTTCAAAGAAACACTTACACTTTCTTGTCAAGATCTGGCTCCTCTATTTTGAAATCTCTACTGGGCAATCATGGGCTAGGAAATGACAGTTACAGGATGAGATAAAGGGCTTGTACTTCAGTAATGTAAATACTTTTGAGGACCTACTAGTAGGAGCCCTTAAAGGAGCTCTGGTAGCGCAGTGGTTAAGTGCTCACTGCTAACCCAAAGGTCAGCAGTTCAAACCCACCAGCCCCTCCATGGGAGAAAGATGTGGCGGTCTGCTTCCATACAGATTATAGCCTTGGAAACCCTATGGGGCAGTTCTACTCTGTCCTATAGGGTCCCTATGAGTCAGAATCGGGTGTTTTGGGTCTCTAATTCCTACCAATGTTCTCCTTCACTTGCTACCAGGAGGTTTCCTGTTGGAATGGAAAAGATGATCTGAATTTGAGTATTTGGTGCCTCTGAAAACTGTCACAAAGGAGGCAGAGTCTAAAGGATTATCTTCCAAAGTGAGAATAATTACTTTCGTTCTACATCAGTGTTCTGACATAGATTCTTTTTCAAAAAGCTTTCTTTTTTTGGCCAATAACCTAATAATATCTTGCTGAGGCCAGGATGACCTAACTTTTCAATTCCTTATTTAATAACATCTTTTCAATCCTCTTTCAGCCTTAATATTTCCATCCTGACTGCTGATGTTTTTTCTCTTTAAATTCATGTGCTAATATTGTCACAACAGTCTAGCTTCTTTTTGTTAGCTGCCTGTTCTGGGGAATATCTGGAGCAGTTTTGTGCAACATTCTTTCTTTTATTTGTAATGCTGCTGACAAATTGTTTTACCAAGTCATGTATTAGTTGTCTGGAACTCTGTTTATCAGTAAATATTATTGTCTTCTTTATACGTGGAACTTCTATGCACTTTGATTTGTAGCTTTGGAGGCTGATTTACCTGTAAGGGGGTTGGATGAAACAAACCTTTCCGAAAATGAGTTGCTCTGATAAGACAACATTCAGTGAGGGTGGAATTCAGGAACAAACAAACAAAAAGCCTCCAATTGAAGACTTGTTTTTTCTTTTCTTTATATTTTCCAAAAACGGGGTGGGGGGGAGACAATTTGTCCAGGTTTTGCCAACTCGAATAGGTTTTAATGAAGGAGGCAGCATCCTGCAGTGGGAAAAAACAAACAAGCAAACAAAAAACTAGGAGACAGAAGACTTGGTTTCTAGTCTAGGTTCTATGCCTGTATTAGCCATCCTGATTTGACATTGCACGCAAATTGCTGAATACCTAAACCTTAACTTACACATCTATAAAATGCGAAAGCTAATACTAGATATTTCTACCCCACAAAATTGCCCATAGGATCAACTAAAATAAGATAATCAATGTGAAAGATTTTTGATAGCCATAAGCCACCATACAGAGTTTAAGCATATTTACTACAAAGACTTCCTGTGTAATCGTTTTTGTATTTCCCTAATTTGAGAAAACTGCCCATTTTCACATCATTTCATCTATCATGTAGACAATCCAAGAACATTTTATAATAATTAATGCCCATGAGCCTCAACTCTATCTCTCAATTGAGTGGAAAGTCAAATCAGTCAATCAGTTTTAAATTTTCAATCCTTTAGCCTTATGCACATATAAGCCACGCACAGTAGCTTGCGCATGTTGGCTGTGAACATCTAGTAGAAACAATCCACCAGTCTATTTGCACAACGCCGTGAGCAGAAATCGGTGTCAGTGGAGCCAATAACACATGGCTACACCCATCAGTAAGTTTCTAGAAGATGTCATAGTAAGCAGGATTTTGATCAATCTCCTAAAAACAAATGAAAAACAGAAAACAAAACACACTGACTTTCATTCTGTGGCAGACTCAGGGGCCTAGAAAGGTTGAACGTCTACGTAGAAAGGCAAGCTGGTTCGGGCCAGTGGTTTATAAACACGGCTGACCATCAAAATCACCTGGAAAGTTTAAAAAAGTTATACAGATTCCTGGGCCCCACCCCCAAAGATTTAGATTCATTAGGCATGTGGAACCTGAGACTTTGTATTTTTAAAAACTTCCCGGGAAATTCTGAGGATCAATCCGATCCTCTAAGTTACCGTAATGAGAGGGGTTTGTCCTCAGCACTAAGTTCTTCAGAGATAAGTGAATACTTAATTTGAGATTTTATAATACACCTGCATCCTCCATTTTGGCTCTTCATTGTGAACACAACCAGTATCTCATTTTCAGAGACTAAATCTTATCTCTAGGAGAGTGATTCTTAAACTTTAGTGTGCATTAGAATCGCTTAGGGAGCTTGTTGAAAATTCATTTAACATGGTTCCTACTCCCAGAGATTTTAATTTAGTTAGATTTTTTTTTTTGGGCGGGGGAGGTAGCCCAAGAGTCTATATTTGTTAGCAAGTAACACAGATGATTCTGATACAGATGGTCTAGGGAATCACACTTTGAGAAAAACTAGCTTAGGCAGTGGGCTTTCTGTATTAACCTAAATACTGCTTCTACTGTATATGATCATAAAGCAAACAAACCAGTTGCCACTGAGTCGATTCTGAGTCATGGAGATTCCATGCGTTACAGAGAAGGACTGCTCCATAGGGATTTCTTGGCTGCAATTTTTATGGAAGCAGGTCGCCAGGCCTTTCATCCATGGCACCACTGAATCTGGCTTGAATTTCTGGCAGTTCCCTGTCTATGTACTGTTACAGCCATTTTTGAATGATCTTCAGCAAAATTTTACTTGCGTGTGATATTAATGATACTGTTCAGTAATTTCGGCATTCGGCGGGATGGAATAGGCACAAATATAGATCTCTTTCAGTTGGTTGGCCATGTAGCTGTCTTCCAAATTTTTTGACGTAGACGAGGAGCACTTCCATCACTGCATCTGTTTGTTGAAATCTCTTAATTGGTATTCTGTCAATTCCTGGAGTCTTGTTTTTCGCCAATGCCTCCAGTGCAGCTTGGATTTCTTCCTTCAGTACCATTGGTTCCTGATCTTATGCTACCTCCAGAAATGGATGAACGTCGACCAATTTAATACGCATTAAATGAATTTATACATAGTCAGCACTAAGAACAGTGTCTAGTATATAGCAAGTGCTCAGTTAATGCCGCCTATTATTATTCAAAGGCATTTTTGGTCTCCTCATATTAGGAAGGATGCCAATGCCTTAGATAAGCAGATCACATTACATTTCTCTTGGTTTCTCTTATTAAAGCAGCAAAGTTGAATATTAATGAGTATAGAGAACTATGTTGCCATGCATGTTAGTTTGGAAAATATAAATTCATCTCATAAAAAAGTCAAAGATCAAACAACATTTTTACTGTTAATTGGAAACAAAGTGTCATTGGCATCCTGATTTAAAGGGCATTCAAGTATGATTAGTCAGTTAAAAAAAAAAAAAAAAGGAAAAAGAAATAAAGAAAATAATTAAGATAAAGAGAAGTTATTAGCTCTTATTCCACGAAAATCTTTTCCTCATAGCCTGTGATACCAAATAAAATTAAATATAGAATAGTTTCATAATTCACAATGACATTCTTAGTGTTAAGACGTTTTATAAAAAATGTATTCCTGAAAGCATACTTCCAAATTGTTATATGTAATATTTTTATAACCAAAAGCATTTAAATTTTAAGAATTGAACAACTGGAAGACTGGGTACTGACTGGATACTATTTATGGTTTTAGAAAGATTTAGTCACTTTCATAAGTTAAAATTCATTCTCTCTTTAGGCCACCTGTTCTCTCTCTCTTTAGAAATGGTTTTGTTAAAAATAATCTCAAGATTCTGACTATTCCTGAGACTCCCTATTCCAAGTAAACCACATCAAGAGCAAAGTAGGATATTTTTCTTAATTATTGGTAAAGACTTTGGACAGGCTCATGGAGAGAGAGTTCCCTAATTTGTAGTAGTCTTTCTTCCTCATAACATTTTTAAAAATGATCTGGAAAAATGTCAGAATAGACACTACTGGAAACAAAACCAAGCTACTGACCTAAGTTCAGTAAAATGCTTAGAATATATGTTACCTGAAACTTCAGCTTAATGAGCTTCTTAATCAGAGAAGACTTCATCTAAGTTGTTAAAAAATCATGTGGCTGAGTATTTGAATTATTCTACGTTTACATCAATTTAGCTAGAAGCTGTAATTGTCAATTAGGGGAAGTCCAAATTAAAAATCTACTCTCATTTCCACCACATTGAAAATATATCTGAGGAAGTATTAATCACATGCTTTAGTTATATAATTCAGACATATTTATTAAAAGATACAGTTATTCATTTCCATAAATGAAAATTCAAATAAATGAACAACACTGAAAGCAATAATTGTTGTAAAAATGTAGTATTATCTAACATACAGCAGATAACAGTCTCTGATTACAAGTATTCTTTCTTGACATTGTAGATCTGGTTCTAAATATGCCTAATATGTTTCTAAATGTAATCTTTTATTTAGCCTATTATTGTATGTTAACATTAAAATGGAGCTCTGAAAATGATGTTTACAAAGAATTCTAAATACATGGGAATATGCATAAGATACGCAATGTGGGGAAAAAAACAGTGGAATACTGCTGTATATACGGTATTAGCTTTAAACGTTTCTGTTTTCAAAATTTTTTACAATGAGTATATATTATTTTTACAATCGGGAAGCATATTTACTTAATGGAACTCTAGTCAACAACCACAATTAGGGTAGAAAAAATAGAAAATCCATCTATTTTGTTTTAGGACTCTCTGAAAGTATAAATTATTATTTCAGCATTGCACATCAAGGAACCCAACTCAGAAAATACCTTCATTATTTCCCCTTTTATATGCTAATGATAGCAATCAAGGCAGAAGCCCTTTATAAAACACATTTTTAGCCTTTATCATGGCAGGTTGAACAGAAGCAGGATTTTGTCCTTAGTATAAGTCATTAGCTGAAACCATCAACAATAATATGTCGTTGGCTAAATAAGCAAGTAACACAGTACTGTAACCATTTTGTCGAGATGCACATGAACTTTGCTATTTTATCACATACAAAACATTGACCCATAATTAAAAAGGATATACATTTTGCATACATACACCTTAAACATTCTGCTTCTCATTTACTGAAATATCTTCACTGAACATTTCATTCTACCTTATGATTTTTTAAAAATCCAGTTTGTCAGCTTTTTTTCTTACATTATAATACAGTTATATTTTTCCCTACATTGTAATACCTAAAAGATATAGGACATATTTAATTTTTTATCCTCCTTCTAGATTAGATCTGCTGGCATATTATTGTGTTTCCACCAGGGCCATGTCCACCATTTTCTCCATATATCTGACAGTTAATTTCAATTTCAGAAGAAACAGACTGGCTAGCTCAGTTGTGAGATTTTATTTATTTATTCGTTTTACCCAGAGAAGTCAGAATTTTGAATTTTGATTCAGATCTCCTAAACTCAAATTCTTAGACAACACCCAGAAAACAATCAGCAGAATCAAGTAAATTACTATGAAAATAATTGTAATTGTGTTTTTATAGCCCTGGATGCTTTCTTTCAGTGAATTACGAGAGTACAACTTATTAAATCATTAACCAGAAAAATGATTACTCAATAATAATTTTCAAGAATAGCATATAGAAATCAAGCCAATTTTAAGAATCCATCAATAAAGAGGACAGAATTTGCAGCAATACATTAAAAATGGACAAAAGCTAGGATGTCTGCGGTTTCTTATAGATCTACCCAGGCATTATTTTACTTTCTAACCAGTCTTTATTTATATGAATCTCCAGAATCATAAATTATGAAAAAAATGAAACTAGAATTCTGAATATATAAAAATACTTTGGAAATTCAGATTCCAAGAAGGAGGGCTGGGGATGACACTTCTGGTAACACACTTGAGAAATTGTGTTAACTACATGTTAGTTTGCCTAAGCCCCAGTCTCAACAAACTTGACATTAACGATTCTCTACACTTACTTGATCACTTATTGAAGTTCCCATTACGTTGATTCACATGCTTCACAGATGTCAATTAGTCTCCCGATTTCTAATTAATAAATATTTACTTATTTGATATGCAGTATTTAGTATTTTATATATAATTAATTTCAGCCTGTGATTGTTGTTGTTGTTAGGTGCTTTGGAGGGGATTCCAACTCAGCGACCCTATGCCCAACAGAATGAAACACAGCCCAGTCCTGCACCATCTTCACAATCATTGCTATGTTTGAGCCCATCATTGCAGTCACTTTGTCAATCCATCTCATGGAGGGTCTTCCTTTCTTCCGCTGATCCTATACCTTACCAAGCTTGATGTCTTTCTCCAGAGACTGCTACCTCTCTTGATAACATGCCCAAAGTACGTGGGACCAATTCTTGCCATCCTCACTTCCAAGGAGCACTCTGGCTGTACTTCTTCCAGGACAAGCTTGTTCATTCTTATAACAGTCCATGGTATATTAATATTCTTCGTCAACAACATAATTCAAAGGCATTGATTCTTCTTTGGTCTTCCTTATTCATTGTCCTGTTTTCGCATACATATGAGGCAATTGAAAATATCATGGCTTGGGTCAGGCGCACCTTAGTCCTCAGAGTGACATCTTTGCTTTTCAACACTTTAAAGAGGTCTTTTGCAGCAGATTTGCCCAATGCAATGCATAGTCTGATTTCTTGACTGCTGCTTCCATGAGCATTGATTGTGGATCCAATTCAAATAAAATCCTTGAGAACTTTAATATTTTCTCCCTTTATCGTGTTTCTTATAGGTCCAGTTGTGAAGATTTTTGTTTTCTTTATGTTGAGATGAAGGCTGTAGTCTTTGATCTTCATCAGTGTTTCAAGTCCTCTTCACTTTCAGCAAGCAAGGTTGTGTCATCTGCATATAGTAGGCTGTTCATGAGTCTTCCTCCAATCCTGATGCAACATTCTTCTTCATATAGTCCAGCTTCTTAGATTATTTGCTCAGCATACAGATTGAATAGGTATGGTGAAAGGATACAGTCCTGACGCACAGCTTCCTGACTTTAAACCACGCAGTATCGCCTTGTTCTGTTCGATCGACTGCCTCTTGATCTATGTACAGGTTCCACATGAGCACAATTAAGTGTTCTGGAATTCCCATTCTTCACAATGTTATCCATAATTTGTTATGATCCACACAATCGAATGCCTTTGTATAGTCAATAAAACACAGGTAAACATCCTTCTGGTATTCTCTGCTTTCAGCCAGGATCCATCTCACATCAGCAATGATAGCCCTGGTTCCACGTCCTCTTCTGAATCCAGCTTGAATTTCTGGCAGTTCCCTGTTAATGTACTGCTGCAGCTGCTTTTGAATGATCTTCAGTAAAACTTTACTTGCTTATTGATACCGTTCGATAATTCCCACATTCTGTGGGATCATCTTTCATTGGAATGGGCACAAATATGGATATCTTCCAGTCAGTTGGCCAGGTAACCATCTTCCAAATTTTCTGGCATAGACGAGTGAGCACTTTCAGTGCTGCATCTGTGTGACCAATAGAATATGACAAAGAGGATGGTTATATATGGTTATGGCTTACATCTTGGACGTGCTGTTGCTCACTTGCTCTCGTTCTTGAATCACTTACTCTGGGGAAAGTCATGTCATGAGCAGTGGCATGGAAAGGTCCAAGTGGCAATGAGCTGGAGCTTCCTGCCCAAGCTACATGAATGAGCTTAGAAATGGATATTTCAGCCTCTTGTCAAGTCTTTTGAGACTGCAGACCTGGCTGACATTTTGACTGCAATCTTATGAGAGACCCTGAGCCAGAACCATCTGACTAATCCGCTCCTAGATTCCTGACTAATGGAAATTATGAGATAATAAATGTTTTCTAAGGTGCTAAGTTTTGGGGTAATCTGTTATGTAGCTATAGAGAATCAACATTCTTATCAAGGAAGTATTATTGGATGCAGGTGAACAGTTTCCTATAAAGTAGAACTTTGAGGAAAAGTGCAACCTTAAAATTCCTACAGTTACCATAGTCCTAAAAAGTTATTTTCCCCCTGCAATTTAGTCAAAACTTATAGAATCCACATTATATCATTCAGAAATTCATAGCATTTCCTTATGACCAGAATTATAATACATTTTTAAGGGATAATGACCAATATGGAATCCTATTTTAAGATAATACCCATATTGGTCATTATTCCATAAAAAAAAAAAGTATTACAATTCTGGTCATAAATACCATCGTTGCTCAGTGATCTAATATGGATTCTATGTGGACTAAATTCCTATTTGGTAATACAATGTCTACAATTTCAAGTTATTATCACATTATTATTATTATTAATACTAGTTTAACATTTAGATGCTTATAATGTGGCAGACATTTTACTTTGTGATTTCCATGCCCTTGTATTTATTGCTTGCAATATATTCCCTTTTAATTCTTATAAAATTCCATGATAAAGGCACTATTATTATCCTTGTTTATCCAAGTTCACACAGCTACTAAGCAGAAGAACACAGATCTGAATTTAGTTCTTTTTCCAGAGCCTAAATTTATTAAAGAGTATACTGAAATATTTTTATATGAAGTAATGTACACAGAATTTCTCTCCCCCCTTTTATTTTTAACCAAAAACGTTACAAATATGTTTAAATCTTGAACTTTAGTAAGTATACACAGCCTTCTAAGGGAAAAGAGAAACACCTTGTATGTTCTGAAAGTACTACAGCTTTAGCTCATTTCAGGGGTTGGTGGAACATGAATAGGAACCCAATTTGCTTGAAGACATATCACTTTCCCGCCTGTCTGATATTTGCTTCTGAGAGACAATGTGGTATATAGCTCTATCAGGCTGTCTAAAACATAATGGGTACTTCGTGTTGCAAACTCTAATATTTTGCTTTCCTTCCAGATTAAAATTATTTCAAGTGATTCGAGAGAAGAAGCCTCTGATAAGGACAACTTTAAAGTTACCGTTCTTGTCATCTTGGTTGCCCTGGCAGGGGTGCATACTTGTGGGACTGAGCAGCATTGTTGCAGCAGGAACTTGAGATTCCCTCAATGAAATTTTAATTCAAACTTTTTCTGGCAACAATACGTTTATCAGATTACAACAGTATGCCATGCTCTTACATTTTACTTTTCAGTCTATAAAAACAATGGCCGTTGGGAAAATACTTCTGTACCTCCTGTCGGATCCAAGTAAGGGGTCAATGCCTGCCATGTTCTTTTATGTCTATAGCATGTTCTTTAAAGCATTCATGTAATAATTTAAGGTCAGTTATGTTTCTCTCTCGCAGACAAATACGTTGGTTCTTTTTATCAGATAGTAAGAATTAGCCCTATAATATTTTCCAGTATATCTTTGAAACCAGGAAGCTTAGCACTAAATTTAGGGTTCAGCTGCAACTAGGTCAACCTTAACATCCTAGCAAAATTCATTTTTTATTAAGAAGTGGCATTTGATTGTCACGTAAGCTTTAATATTTAAGTCAATTCAAATCATCCTTGATGGATGATAGGATTGACTGGCAATTAATACAAATAAATTTAAAATAAGCTAAAATATATTATATCCCTATGGAATAATTTTTGGAAACCCTGGTGGCATAGTGGTTAAGAGCTACAGCTGCTAACCAAAAGGTTGGGAGTTCAAATCCACCAGGCGCTCCTTGGAAACTGTGGGGCAGTTCTACTCTGTCCTATAGGGTCGCTATGAGTCAGTATTGACTCGATGGCAACAGGTGTTTACGGAATAATTTTTAGATTTTGAGCAAAAATAAGATGAAAAATGGAGAGAAAATTATTTAATTTGGGAGAACTAGAAATGGAAACATAAAAGTGTCTTTTAAAATGCTTTTGTTTGTATTTTTAAAAGCATAAAGTTGGAAATTAAAAGTCTTTGCTTATTTTAGAGTTATGCCAGAATAATTGGGAATGTTAGGACTCTAATAATTTTATCTTTTGACCAACAGGACAAATGTTTTAAGGGAGGGTTAAGCTTATTTATTAATAATTGTAAATTATGGTGAAATTGTAAATAATGTATCTATGGTGGGAAAAAAAGTGTGTGACCTTTTTGGTGCCCTTCCTTGAAACCTATAGAGTCCTCATCAGTGTCCTCCTCAGAGTTTATGCAGTGTAGCTGGCCTATCGGGAAAAATAACATAACCGGGTCCTTTTGATACTTACGGAACGAGTACCTTTGTATAGCCTAACACAAATTCTATTTTGCAGCTGCCAGTTTTATGCCATGTGATGAACAAATGCAGAGTCATTCTTTCTTTTTAGATTTGAGACAATTATCTGTACTAGAAAAGTAAAAAGTTAAAAAGTAAACTACATGGGTGCTGCAGAGTGGCTGTCAATGTTGACTAAATTGACAGAGCAGTTACTCAACTTTCTATTTCATTTGCCTTTGTACGCGTAGCCACAAATCACCTGGTTCAGTTTACCTACTCCGAGGAATTAATTTCCTATGAAAGGCTAAATTTGGACATGATAAAATTTAATAATAGAATGGAAATCAGGCACATGGTTTCTTTCATCTGTGGGGGTTAGAATAGAGCAACAATACTTTGCCTTTACTCCTGAATGCTTCACAAAGATGGTGAGGGTTCATCTCTTCAATTCAACCAATGCATATTCTTCCTTCCTACTTGGGATATTAGGCGATTGAAAATTCCACTTTCAGTTTTGTTACTAGTTGCTTTTCAATCTCTCTCTCCCATCATCTGTCTTGCAATTTTTTCTACATTGCAGTTCTGGCAGTTGTAGAAGTCTAGACGTCAGTCTAATGAGTAACCATCACATTTCTTTAAACTACAGATCTATCCTTTCATTCCAGAAACTCTCTTTCTCTTTCAGTAGATCAGAGGAATAGTCCTGGTTGCTCAACTACTTCTTCCTTAGGCCACTATCACAACTGTTATATCTAAGAGATTCACAAAATAGGTTGCACTTGGTGACTATTAATATTAGGATCCGTTTTGAAAGAGGAGTTAGATGTACTGTCTAAGCTTCAGACCTGAGATTCCTGAAACATATTAGTATCATTGATAAGATGGAAACTGGAAATAAGAGCTAGTGTAGTAGATAGTGTAGTAGCTAGAGTAATGAGTCTGTATCTTGTAGATGTTGTCTGAAAGTTATTGGAATGAAAGTGGAATAAACTTTCTTTAAGCACACTGCTTAATAAAATCAAGAACTAAGGCCGTCAATACTAACATGACCTTACTGTTCCAGGAAATTATTGCCTAGGAAAATAAAGTTGCAAATAACTTTATTTTTTTCTTTCAGGAACTTTCTGAAAATTTATTTATCTAAACAATAAACTGTTTAACTAGCTGCCATTTTCAAGACAAAAGGCAAATATCCCTATTCTCAGGATGATAGGTCACTTAGTGGGCAAAGGGCTCACTGATCGAATGACTGATTATTCATTAAGACTTACTTCAAAACTCTACCCTTGATGTACTCACCAATCTAAAATACTATATCTCAAATTGTGCCCAATTCCAGTCAAATCTCTGCTTGAAAGTCTCACTATAAAATAAACCCCCAAACTTTATAAATATCTGCCCTTGACATTCCCCTTCCAAAACCAACTAAGACTCTGTCAAGGTGGTGTTTTCCCTTACTGCAATAAATAATACATTCAGCTTTGATCGGCAAGTTATTTTGGTGGTCTTTTTGGGGAAACATCAGTCACAGATGTCATAGTTAAAGTTATGAGAATAAATGTGTTTTCTATGAATACACCTAGCACGAGACTAGAAGACCACCAAGGACAACATTCACAGAGAGTCAGAGGAAGAAGATGAGCTAGAGAAGGCTACAGAAGGGTAGGAGAAATAGGATATTATCAAACCTTAGAACCAAGAAATGAGAGACGATTTTTTCTTGGAGAGGTGATCATAAATACCATTCATGAGAGATTTAAGACAATGAAGAATAAGAGAAGGATATAGTTGTTTCAAAGAAGTTGTTGAAAACTCGAAAAGTACAGTTGGACATGAAGTGGGTACCCAGTTATTAAATGTGGCCGTAGGTCTATACTAACTTAGAAAGAAATTTGATGAAGAAAGAAAGAGAAAAGTAGGCTATAATAGTTGAAAGAAGCCCCCAAATCAAATTGAGGAAGATTGAAGATATTAGATAAATGATGCAGTTATCCAAATGATTTAGACCTGGGGTCAGCAAACTTTTCTTGTAAAGGGCTATACAATCTCTTTTGCAGCTACTGAACATTGCCATTGTTATGGAAAGGAAGCAGCCAATACATAAACAAATAGGCATTGGTGGCTGAATTTGGCCCTTGCGCTGCAGTTTCGACAAAGGAAACATTATGAAACAAAATGAGACTTTAGCAAGCCAAACTGTTCATGTTGGTTGTCAACATTAAGTAAATTCACTGGACCTGAGCAACTATTCAAAGTGTTTATAAAGAGTGTCTGAAATTGCATCATCTGATGACAGTGCTTTATTTCTCCCCAAAGAAAAATATTATAGTTGAAGCTAGTATCCTATCTGCATGCATCTTGTTTGCTGTACCGGATCGTCTTACACTGAAATAAGTCTTTGTGTGGCATCGTATTTTGCATAAAATTTATGCTTCCCAGATTAATAGTCTCTGTCAATTTAGAATTTTATTCAATGCATGATACTTTCCTATTCAAATCTCCTGAAAATTAGAATTGAAAAAAGTTAAGATAATAAATGACAAGTTAGCAAGATATGTAAATTACTCCATTGACTGCTTCAAAATTCCTGTACAGACTTAGATTATATTAGCCCCCAAAAGAAGTTTGGAAAAATGTTATCCTCAACAGTGAAGGAAACGAGGAAAAAGGAGATTGTGACGGGTGTACCTTGTCAACCTCAAATATAGAATTTGTAACGGCTTATTTTGCAATGCATTTTAACTTCGGCAGTATAAAAATCAGGCAAATTTCATAAACTAGGTGCTTGGCCAGTAATGTTTTTTGGGTATCAACATTAATGTCAAAGTAGAAGTAAATAAGAGTGTTTAGTAGTAAAATTGGAGCCCTGGTGGCACAGTGGTTAAGAGTTACGGCTGCAAACCAAAAGGTGGGCAGTTCAAATCCACCAGCAGCTCCTTGGAAACCCTATGAGGCAGTTCTACTCTGTTCTATAGGGTTACTATGAGTCGGAATTGACTCGATGGCAACTGGTTTGGTTTTTAGTTTAGTAGTAAAGTCATAACAAACTGTTATCTGCATTATAAACTGAATATTGAAACTATTTTCAAGATTAAGAAGCCCACAAAGGTGAGGTATTTATAGGCCTTATGTTTATTTAAGGAGGCCCTGGTGGCACAGTGGTTAAAGTGTTCAGCTGCTAATTGAAAAGTGGGCAGTCATCAGCCACTCACAGGAGAAAGATGTGACAGCCGCTTCTATAAAGACTTACAGCCTTGGGAAACCTATGGGGCAGTTCTACTCTGTCCTTTAGGGTAGCTATGAATCAGAATCCACTCGATGGCAGTGGTTTTTGGGTCTTTGTTTATTTACTCATGAAAGAATGCTATCATAGAATTGTACACACCTTTTATTTAATATAGATCACACTGTTTCAATTATTTAATCACCCACCCTTAGTTCTTGTACGTTTACTTTAACTTAGATTTAGGAAAAAATGAAGATTAAAATGCAGTACATTGCAAAATATAGACCAAGTTCCTTACATTGCAACATTTCATCTAATCTTCACAATAAATACTATGAGATAAGTACTATTATTATCCCCATTGTACAGAAAAGGAAAGTAAGGACAAAAAGAATTATAAAACTTGCCCACAGTAATAGAGCCCATAAGTGGCTGTACTGGGACTTAACTCAGTTCTATCTGACTCCAGAACTCAATCTCTTAAATACTCTCATATATTACCTCTGAATAAAACTATTAGAGTGAGGGTAGGGAGTACAACAATACAACTAATTAAGTCAGTATTAAGTGTCTATTACATGCCAGATGCTTGTCTTGCACTGCATGTAGTAGATTTCCTATGGTGAGTCTTTTTCATCCAGGAAATTATTTTATCACTTGATAAATATAAAAAAATGATGAAATATATACATACGGCACACTTTGAGAGCCTTTTGTAAATTTAAAGTTAGTAATATACCATCTTTTGTCTCAAACATACCATATCAGAAATAGTCCAATACAGTGAAAAGAACATTGCTTGGAGTCTGCCGGCCAGTGATTCAACAGGACAATGGGGTATATCTGAAAGACTTGTTTAAAGTGCCAAATATTTGGGACAGAGAGAGTCATAAAATTTGAAAAAACTCCCCTAGTGATTCTCAAATCCTTAGGCTGCGTTGTGAATAAGTGTACTAGACTCTGAATTTTTTAGGGCAGGAACTAGTATCTTATTTACCTTTGTATCTCCAATGCCAAACACAGGGTCTATCACAGAACAGAATATACTGGATGCCCAGGGATCTAGTCTCTGATTAACCACTTCCAACCTTAGTTCAGTCATATCCCCTCAACCTCATTTGTATTATCTCTAAACTATAGATGGCTGCTGGGTAATTATAAAATTTGAGAAGGATACAATTCTTCTCCCTCTGAAGCTTACCATCTAATGTATGCAAGACATACATATACAAAATATATATATAATATAATATATATATAATATTTATCTTACCTTGCTCACAAAATTGGTATGAAGGTTAAATGAGACACTGTATGCATTTTTCAAGTTATAAAATGCTCTACAAAGATTAGCATTATAATTTTGATCAACTATGATCATCCTATTTCAATTATTCTTGAATTTATGTTGTTGGCTAGTCAGAGTTTCTATGATATATTTACTATGGGATGCTCACACATATTAACTTGTTGTCATCCATCTATTAGTCCAGATTATTGACTTCAAGAAATAAAAATCCAACTCCAACTAGCTTAGTGGGGAAAAAATAAACGTATTGAAAGCATCTTAGGGTAATGCTCAGAATCAAGAAAGAAAGAAAAACAAAAGCTGCAAGAGTCAGAGAAGGTCTAGAAATCTGAGGAATGAAGATTAAGGTCCCAATGCCTTTGCTACCGCCCATCTGGGCCAGTGTCTTGACCCCTGCTCTTCCTTTGGGGTCCGGCAGAGTTGCAGACTGCCCTAAGCCAACAAGTGTGTCCCAGGCAGCTAAGTTAACTGTTCAATGCACTAGCTGCTTGCTGGGCCCGTGGGTCTGAGCCTGTGCTGTGCATGCTGCTGCCAGGTATATCTCCTCTGTTCATGCCCGTGTTCCATTGTTCCATTGTACTTCACTTACAAAACACACATTCAAAGGCAAAAGTATTAAGAATTTCAGGATGGCAACAGCAGAGCATTAAACCAAGTGTGAGACCCCTTTTAAGAGCTAGGCCCTGTTTTACTTTTCAGGTCTCTTGCCCATGAAGCCTGCCCTGCTTACAAAACATGCTCATTTGGGAAAACAGGTTTATGCTATGAAGAACAGGTAGTTACTCAAAAGTGCTTAAGAAATGTTGAAAACAGGCATGGGTAAATCCGTTTCCATTTGGGTGTTACCTATACATGCACACACACATACACCCACACTGTGGCATTACTGAGATCCTGCTTTTTTAGGCCTGATCTCCCAGCATTATCACTCCAAGTGCCTCAAACTTCAGTTATGTGTCCTCTATCAAAGTGGCTCATAAACGTTTTGAATATGTCCCATGGTAAGAAGTACATTTTATACCAGTACCCAGTACACAAAGGAGCCCTGGTGGCACAATGGTTAAGCCATCAGCTGTTAACCGAAAGGTCAGGGTTCAAATTTGATCTCAAAAAAGATTACAGCCTAGGAAACCCTATGGGGTAGTTCTACTCTGTCCTATAGGGTCACTATGAGTTGGAATCGACTTGATGGCAATAGGTTTGGTTTTGGGGGTATTCTTTGGCTATTTCTTCCTTTAGGCAAGAGCTCCTTAAGGCAGGAACTAAGTTTTGTTCAGCCCTGTTTACTTAGTGCCTTAGATAGTGCTGGGTACATAATTAGTAATCAATAAACATTTGTTAAAAAGATGAGCGAAGCACTGGATCTAAAACTCTTCTTTGTCAAGAGGATTGAAAAAGTGAACTAAGCACCAATGATCAATAAGCCTTCACATTGTTAGGAAATCAGTCTGGACAGTCTTAGCTTCCTTCAGAAACATTAAACAAATTGACCTTCCCTCTAAATGTTGGGAGTGAGTTCAATTAATTCCTTACTTACTAGATTCCTTATTTCACTCCAGCCTTCTATTGCTTAACGGGATGTGTGTTTCCGTGTGTGTATGTGTGTGTGTGTGTGTGTGTGTGTGTGTGTGTGTGTGTTTATTAAACTGGATACAGAAAATCCATTATAATCAGCAAACAAAATGGCGTTCTTTTGTTTTGATAACAGGCTTTAGTATCAGTGGACATAGTTGTAGAAAGGTAATGTTATTGAAAATTCAACACTATGATATGCATAATACACATTGAAAACTTTTATCTAAGCATATTGACATCATTGGGAGTTGAGTTTAAAGAATAGAGATAGAAGATGATGTTTGGATTTAAACTCAATGAAAAATAATTTTTTTTTGGGTAATAACCTGTCTACTGCTGACATAAGGCTGATGGATATAGTCAGTTTACTAAGTGTGATGAAAATACCTTGGTTGAAAAGCTTTGTTTCTAGCGAAGAAGAAGAAATAGTGAATGTCTTAGTTTATATCAAGAAATCCAGCTTTGTTCACTGAAATGTACAATTTCATAGATTGAGTTTGGTTTAATGACTAACTATAAAAGTGGTACTTTGGATTTCAACATTGTTATGATTTATGGTCCTGACAAATTATAAAATACATTATGTGAGGAACTATTTGTACAATCCTGATTCATTATGCAAATTCACAGTGGTCAACTTCTCTTAAATATTTCTGATGTTATGCCGGACATTCATTAACAAGTTGGAAACTATTAAGATTTCTTATGCGCATGCAAGGCTAACATTCTTTATCCATGGAGCACACACACTTTATTTTAAATATTGAAACGGAATACACCAGGAAACCAACATTTCTTTCACACACTGTTGCAACAACACTTAGATCTACTTTCCTGAGTGCTGGCCAGGGAATAAGGATTCAAGGCCGCTAAAGCTTTATTCTGTAATAGTAGCTTTGTTTTATTGGGTAACTTTTAGAACAGTAAAACAGATTTCTGAGTGCTTCGCATTGTTCCATTTGTGTAATACCACACAAGGTCGTGATATACGTATGGAATATGCAACTACTAACATAGGATGTTTACAATGTTCTGCTTTTTCTTTATTCTTGTCCCATATTCTCTCTTGGCAGGAGTCTTCATTTCTTCAATTTCTTTCATATTTTAGTGGTTAATCTCAGGAGATCTGGAGCCAGACTGCCTAGGTCCAGATTCTTGCTCTTTTTCACTCACTAGCTGCATGACTTGGGCAAGTTACTTGGTCTCTCTGAGTCTCAGGGTTTTTTTTTTTTTCCATCTGTAAAACATGGATAATAGTAATATTTACCTCACAGGGTTTTAGTGAGGATCCAAAGAAACATGTAAAACACATAAAAAAGTTGCTGCCCAGTAACCACTCAAGAAATGTTAGCAATTAGTCATTTAATTTGAGCATAACTGATGTAGCTCAGGTTCTATAGAATTAAAATGCTCCTTTGAGATCAGCTAGTCTGAACTTTATTTTCTTTCAAGTATAGAAGTAAGAAACAAACCAGAGACAATTTATAAATGAAGAAACTGAAGACCAAAGGAGGCAAAATGATTTGCCTAAGGTCTCATAAACGTTGGGGAAGAAAAATTCAAAATGACTGACATCCTGAATAAAACTTGACCTAGAAATGCCTACGCTAAGAATATGCAAAAGGGTATACCTCAGTTTCTTCAAATGTGTGTTTATGTGCATAAGTTTCTGAAGGCAGTTCTGTATATATCTCATGGTGAGCATCTTTTAATTTTTTATATATTTTTTGCCAGTTTCCCTTAAATTGGTTCCCCTTTTCTTCAGAACGTTTTTAATTTTTCTTTTGCTTTGGTTGTTGACAGATTTATTTTGAATTCAGTACTGCTCACTGAATTGCAAAGGAAAATAACGAGTGTGAAAGTGTTACAGTACACCCACATAGCCCTTCCACCTGGTTGCCTTATCCTTCCAAATAGGCACCACCCCAAAGTAAACTATGTTGCTCAGAAACAATGATGAACAAATTATGGCAACAGGTTGCTGAAATATACTAATTCAAGCGCTATCTTGAATGATTTTTGAGGGCTAACGTGATCCTGTGATGAACATGGCAGCACTTCAAAGTAAGTTCTATGAAATTCAAGTCCCTTTGAGATACTAATAAGTATTCTACCAATATAAGGTTTTGTGGAAATACACTTGGACAGTAATGAGTAAGAGGTTTTTTGTTGTTTTGTTTTTGTTTTTTACTGCCTGATTTCTCAGAGCCTTTGATAGCCTGGAACACATCCTCCAGAATACTTTGGGAAATGCTACATCAGTATTTTGGTAGTGCAGAGATTACTAACTTGGAGTGTAAATTTTTTCTTGAATTTTCTATTAATATAATTGTAGGTTTACAAGCAATTGTAAGAAATAATACAGAGAGGTCCTGTCCCTTTTCCCAATTTCTCCCAATGATATCTTGCAAAATTATAGTATTATATCATAACCACAATATTGACATCGATAAAATCCACTAATCTTATTCAGATTTTCCCAGTTTTACTCGCAGCCATGTGTGTGGGTTATGTATGAGTGTGGGTTATGTATGTGTGTGTGTTGCGTGTCAGTGTGTGCATTGAGTGTGTGTGTGTTTAGTTCTATACAATTGTATCATACGTACAGGTTCATGTATCTGGAGTCCATCAGTTTTTATGGGAAAAGATTCCTATTATGGAAATTTAGCTTGCCCTATTATGGAAACTTAGCTCTTCCTTCCATTATCAATGTAGGTAAAAACCACAGTTGCTTTAGCAGTACCTGTGACTTTGTCACCGGCAGAAACTAAATTATAGTTCTTGTATATTATCTCAAAATATCATTTGCATCCATCACTGCTTCAAAATTATAGTAGTTATTAAACCTGCCAATAGATATTGTTACTTAATGCTTTAATGAACATGAATTTTACAATATCATATTTTTGAAAATATTTTGCTAACTTTATTTCAATTTATATGGTTGCATCATCCTATGTATTTATCTACTTAAAAGTATTACTTTGAGAAGAGGTTTATAGGTTTCCCCAGATTGTCAGAGGAGTCTATGGCACAAAAAGGGTTAAGAACCTATAGCGTAGTGGGAAAACACACACACATACACACACACACACACACACACACTGAAGAGACAGAAGAAGTTGGTTTGATTTACAGCTCTGTTGCTTATTACCTACACGTCTTAGACAAGTACATAAACTCTAAGTCTTAGTTTCCTTATCAGTAAAATCGGAGTGAGACTCATCAATTTCTATGGTTCCCTTATTGGTCTAAACCTGCTGTTGAGTTGATTCTGACTCATGGGGACCCCATATGTTACAGAATAGAATTCAGCTCCATAGGTTTTTTTGGCTGTAATCTTAAAGGAAGCAGATTGCCAGGCCTTTCTTACATGGCACTGCTGGGTAAGTTCGAACCACCAACTTTTCAGTTAGTAACCAAGCACAAACCATTTGTGCCACCCAGTGACCTTTTCTTATAGCACTAGAACTGTCAGAATCTATGGTATGCAAAAGCTAAGAAGTCATTTTTCCACCATTTTCTGAATTAGCTAAGATTTTATAAAAATAAACCGTTTCTTTTGGACTTTTAAAGAGATACAACTTGGAAATTATTCAGAAAATAACTTCAGACCATCATTCATTCAAAAATAATCTCTACCCACACTCATACACAGGCTAGTGGGAAAAAAAGAGAAGTAAATAGTTACAATACTGGGATAAACACAACAGAACTGAGCTCCTGGAGCTGTGGAAGTACTTAGAGGGGCAACACACCCAATCTTTGGAAGAATTGATATCAGCAAAGGATTCCTAGCGGAGGTACTATTTGAATTAAGTCTTGTAAGGACTTTAACGGAAGAGTATTCTAGGCAAAAAAAAAAAGTAGTTATATATATCTTGAAAGAGGGTCAGAAGAAGATCCTGGAGAGATGGCCAGGGGCCTATCATCGTGAAAGGCCTTCTGTGCCACCCAGTGTTTTATTCTGTTGTTCATGGATCACTGTAAGTTGGAACCGACTCTAAGGCACCTAACAACTGCAACAAGAACGTACTACCCAGGCCGTGCGACAAGACCATGTATTCTAGCCTGATGTCGGTGGGGATTGCTGAACAGTTTTAGGAAGTGTAAGTGACATGATCTCAGTTGCATTTTAGAAGAGTCCTTTTGACAGTAGGCTGAAGGAAGACTTGAATGGAAATAAGACTGGAGTTCAGGAAGCTAGTTTGGAGACTTCCAATAGTCCAGTTGTAAGATATTGAGAGCTTGAAATAAAGACGTGGCTGCAGGAATAAAGAATAAGAAATTGATCTGAAAGAAATGTAGGAGTCAAGGAAGGCTTCTAGGTTTCTTGTTTAGAAAACTGTGTAATCAGCAAAGGTAGGAAACACAGGAGGAAACCTAGATTGGGGAAATAGGAAGGAAAAAATAATGGGTTCTAACTCAAACAGGTTGACATAACACCTAGGTGGTATGTTCAGAAGCTGGTTGGAAATTTAAATGTGAAGGTCAGAAGGTTCAGGCTCAAAATATTATTTCTCCTAGAGTAGGTACCACTGAGAGGTGACTTGGTCACAGTCTTCCAATATAAGGCATACAACGTGAAAGAGTTTGCCTAGTCTCTGACCACCAAAGAAGTGAAAAGAAAATGATAAAAATGGAGAAATTTGAGCTGGTTACCAAGCAAATTCCTTTGACTGGTTATATATTTAAAGTCATCATCTCTATAGATTTTCATGAGGAGAATGACATTACGGTTTCTTTATGACAGACAAATAACAAATATTAACAAAAGTGAGAGAGGTGTGGATGTGGGACAATTGAGACTATTTCTTCGAAATATCTGATGACCAAACTATTATAAGAAGGCTCGATTTAGCTTGAGGGCTGCCAGTTTGTGTGGCCTCTGGTTTATTTCATTCACCTAGTTTTAGGAAGAGGTCAGACCGTTAGAGGCTACCATGAGGCCCACTTGTGCTTTGTGATTCTCTGAGAGGGTGATTAACCAAATGACATGCATTTAAGGACAACTTACTAGGTAGTGCGTAAGAAACAAAGAGATATAACATGTAGTTTCTGCCATCTAGGAGCTGAAAATCTGGTTTAGGAAGATGAGACATATGGGTGGGAAGTTAACAATATAAAGTAGAATGTAATTGCAAAGATACTGTATGATCACTCCATAAACTTCCATTGAGTCATATTAGGTCACACCACATTTAAAAATCTATGTGTTACTGGAAGTTTCCCTAATGATGTAATTTCTTAAAAACTCAGGTCAACAGAAATGAAAGCATTCTAGAATGGGTTTTCCCTGCCCATAGTTAAACCAGACATGTCTAGTTCTACCCATACCCATTGCCATGGAGCCGATTCTGACTCATAGTGACCCTATAGGACAGAGTAGAACTGTCCCATAGAGTCTCCAAGGAGCGCCTGGTAGATTCGAACTGCTGACCTTGAGGTTAGCAGCCGTAGCTCTTAACCACTATGCCACCAGGGTTTCCTATCTAGTTCTACTATGGTAAAAGGATGAGAAATGAACAACAGTACCACTAATTCTATTTGATAATTCAAGAATTAAATTAATATTTACTCCAAATATTATTTAGAGTACAAATGGTTTATAAATTGAGCAGAATAAAGATGTTCTAGAATAGGTAATTGCTAACAATTTCTTTATTCTTCTGCAATGAGCATTTATGATTGTTTAGATGAATGCACACTGAGAGGCAGTGTAGCGTGGTGGTGGAAGGAGTACTGGACGGAGTTAAAAAATTTTGTTTTCATTTTACTTCTTCCCCTAATTAGTTCTATGATTCTATCTCTTAAAATACTGCTATAGTAATACTGATCTACTATTCTAAAGGAATAACAAAGTGGATAAAATCATCATTACTCTAAACCTAATAAAAATATTGAGATTTGAAAGCCGCTTAAATGGGAAAAATGATAAATGCAAAATAACATTGAAAAATGGCCTAAAGCAAAATGTCTACAATAAAATTCAATTACTAGGAATGTTTTCCACAATGGGTAGTATGACAATTAAGGCAGCTCTTCCCCAGTCGTATTTTGAGTGCCTTCCAACCCAACCCGAGAGGCGCATCTTCCAGCACTATAACAGACAATGCTCCTCTGCTATTCATGAGGTTTTCACTGGCCATTTTTTTCAGAAGTAGACTGCCAGGTCCTTCTTCCTAGTCTGTCTTAGTCTGGAAGCTCCTCTGAAACCTATCCACCATGGGTGACCCTGCAGGTATTTTAAATACCGGTGGCATAGCTTCTAGCATCACAGTAACACATGAGCCACCACAGTACAATGAACTGACAGACAAGATGTTCATCTATGTTTTACTGACTATACAAAGGCATTTGACTGTATGGATAATAATAAATTGAGTATAACATTGCAAAGAATGGGAATTCCAGAACACTTCGTTGTGCTCATAGTAACCTGTATACAGACCGAGAGGCAGTTGTTCAAATAGAACAAGGGGATACTGCATGGTTTAAAATTAGGAAAGGTTTGTGTCATGGTTGTAACCTTTCACCATACTTATTCAATATATATGCTGAGCAAGTAATCTGAGAAACTAGACTATATGAAGAAGAACAGGGCATCAGGTTTGGAGGAAGACTCATAAACAACCTGCAATATGCAGAGGACACAACCTTGCTTGCTGAAAGCGAAGAGGACTTGAAGGACTTACTGATGAAGATGAAAGACTATAGCCTTCAGTATGGATTACACCTCAACATAAAGAAAACAAAAATCCTCACAACTGGACCAATAAACAACATCATGATAAACGGAGAAAAGATTGAAGTTGTCAAGGATTTCATTTTACTTGGATCCACAGTCAATGCCTGTGGAAGCAGCAGACAAGAAATCAAACGACGTACTGTAACGCAGCGAGGGTGGGTCCTGCCCAGCGCGACCCCTGAAGTCAGTTGAGAGACACCAGGCCTTCGAGAAAAAGGAAGTAGACTTTATTGCAAGCCAGTCAAGCAAGGAACTCAGAGACTAAGTCTCAAATCAAGCTCCCCGAGGTTGGGGATTCTGGGGTAGTTACAAAGTTCGGGATAGGAAAGTTATGCATAATTCATGAAGTTTCTGAAAATAGGTGGGCAATTCCAGGAACTACTTAACTTGTGTGGGAGTGCAGTGGGGAGTGCAATATGGCAGCTAAAGGTGTGTTTTTTTTGGGGGGGTATGACATATGAAGTTCATCTAAGGACAGCTTTGGAGCTTCTTGCGACTGTCTGAATGGAGGGGGGCAATGGAGTGGCCTTGAGCAGGGGAGCAGTAAGTGGTCTTGAGCTACTACACAGGATGCCTCATCAGGAACTCACAGACCTGGGGTGGATGGAAGGAGGAGGAAGAGTTTAATCCTGTTGGTTACATTCCAGGAGGGGGAACAGTTTAACACTGTCGGTTACAGGATTCCATTGGGTAAATCTGCCGCAAAAGACCTCTTTAAAGTGTTAAAGAGGAAAGATGTCACTGTGAGGAATAAGGTGTGTCTGACCCAAAACACGATATTTTCAATCTCCTTATATGCATGAAAAAGCTGGACAATGAATAAGGAAGACTGAGGAAGAATCGATGCCTTTGAATTATGGCGTTGGTGAAGAATATTGAATATACCGTAGACTGCCAAAAGAACAAACAAGTCTGTCTTGGAAGAAGTACAGCCAGAGTGCTCACATATTTTGGACATGTTATCAGGAGGGACCAGTTCTTGGAGGAGGGCATCATGCTTGGTAAGGTAAAGGGTCAGCGAAAAAGAGGAAGATCCTTGTTATGGATTGCATTGTGTCCCCCTAAAATGTGTGTTAACTTGGCTAGGCCATGATTACCAGCATCATGTGATTGTCCACCATTTTGTCATCTGATGTGATTTTCCTCTGTGTTATAAATCCCATCTCTATGATGTTAATGAGGTGAGATTAGCAGCAATTATATTAATGACGCAGGACTCAATCTACAAGATTAGGTTGTGTTTTAAGTCAATCTCTTTTGAGATATAAAAGAGAGAAGCAAGCAGAGAGACATGGGGACCTCATACCACCAAGAAAGCAGTGCTGCGAGCAAAGTGCATCCTTTGGACCCAAGGTTCCTGCACTGAGAAGCTCCTACACCAGGGGAAGATTGATGACAAGGACCTTCCTGCAGAGCCGACAGGGAGAGAAAGCCTTCTCCTGGAGCTGGAACCCTGAATTTGGACTTCTAACCTCCTAGACTGTGAGAGAATAAATTTCTCTTTGTTAAAGCCATCCACTTATGGTATTTCGGTTATAGCAGCACTAGGCAACCCTCAATGAGATGGACTGACACAGTGGCTGCAACAATGGGCTCAAACATAGCAATGATTATGAGGATGTTAAAAGACCAGGCAGTGTTTCATTCTGTTGCACATAGGGTCGCTATGAGTTGGAACCGACTCGATGGCACCTGACAACAACATGAGAGTAAGTATCTTGACTTTAGTCATTATTGCTTTTTTTGTGCTGTATAGTCAGATCCTAGCACATAATATAGACACTTATTAAATATTTGCTGAATTCATGAATGTCCTGAAGACATCAACTTAGCATGCTGCTGTGGCCAGAAGGTCAAGAAAATAATGAGCAACACTGCAACAGACATTAAACATAAAAAATATAATATTCTTCAGTGTATACAAAATTATGGATTTCTCCACATTGCTGGAAAATGTGTTTTAACTAGACAAGTTCTACACCTGAGTAACAGTCAAGATGATTGAGGACCATGATCTATAAAAGTAGACTGTAAAGGGTTGTCTTCTTTAATCTGACAAGCTGGAATCTGAAAGTTAGACGGTATAAAGACTTTTAAGGGAAAGAATAAGGTGAATTTAGAGCTGTTCATCAACTCTCCATATTTAATAACTAAACTTCCCTGGTTGCACAAACAATTAAGCACTCAACTATTAGCCAAAAGTTGTTGGTTAGAACCCACCCAGAGGCGCCTCAGAAGAAAGGCCTGGTGATCTGCTTTTCACAGCCGTGAAAACCCTATGAAGCAGTTCTACTCTGTACACATGGGGTCGCCATGAGTCAAAATCGACTCGATGACAGCTAACAAGAACAACTAACCTAAAGGCTTTGAGATTCATTCATTCAATAGACATGCATTGTGTAACAGGCACTGTGCTAGATGTTGATGATGCTCTTCAGATAGAGTAGTTCATAGACTAGTGGGAAAAAGTCTAATGTGAGGACGCCAAGAAATGCTTTCTGGAGAAAGTGATATCTAAAAGGAATATTAAAAGATGAGTAGAAGTCACCCAGGTGCAGAGTGTTTGGAAAGGTATTCTGGGCAGAGAGGGCAGCAGAAACAAAATCAAATACATGAAAAGCAAGATGGCATGTAACCAGACTTTTTTTTAACAAACACTACTAATTGTAACTTCAACTATTTTATAAGGTTTCTACACCATGAGAAATGTTACAAATGACACCATATATATTATTTTCTCCCTGAAATTATAATAATTATTTTTGATCCATTTAGGTCAAATAGATGAACCTGTGACTGCATGAATAATGACACAGAGTTGTCACCTAGGGTGGACATATCTTGGTGTAGATACCCTATTCTAGGCTATGCTCCCCCGATTTGTAGGTCAGAGGTTCAATTCGGTCAGGTACCCAATAGTTGTCAGTTTCTCAGAGACTAGTTTATATCAGCTTTATTCAAAAGAGACCAGTGTATAAAATCTGAGTTCTGGTTTATTCGTTTACAAGGGTAAGCATAAATGTCAAGCAGACTGCAACACTTAGATCAACGGTCAGGGAGTTCTCTCCATACTTGTAAGTTATACTGGAAGTCAAATTATTGTCAGGAGACAATAGGCAATCATGTCAGGAGAACTGGAATTCATTGGATGGTTTTAAAGGATTTTTGTCATGGAACTCTTATGGCCTGAGGCCTCTGTCTCCATTACTGGGCTAGATCTGGCTAAGGGACAGGAATGTCCCCATTCATTGGTTAGAGCATCCTGTACATTGGGTAGGTTTTTAATGCCCGTTTCTATTTGTGCTCCCTGATTCCTGCTTTCCTATTTTTCAAATTGATCACTCCTCTTCAGTAATCTCCTTTTTTAGATACATTTAAGCTACCTAACAGGTTATAGGCAAGCTTTTCTCTTCCTACTTTTGGGTTGAAAGACATTTTCTGTTTTAGTATGACTTTGGCACATGTATTATCACATCTATTATGTGTTGATTTTATTAGTTTGGGTCTTAATTGTTATTGTTTGTTGCTCTCGAATTGATTCTGACTCATAGCAACCTGATGTGTGCAGAAAACTGCATCATAGGGTTTTCAAGCCTGTGACCTTTTGGAAGCAGATTGCCAGGCCTATCTTCTGAGGTGTCTCTGGGTGGGTTTGAACCGCCAACCTTGTTGAGTGCTTAACCGTTTGTGCCACCAGGGACTCCTTAGATCTTAGAGTTCTGGGAAAATATGTAATTGGAAGCAGTCCAGTCTAATGGTTAGGAGCATGAGTTTTGTACTCAGATCAAACAAGGTATTAATTTTGGCTCCCCCACACACTAGCTGTGCTTCCTTGTAAACGTTATTTAGCTTCTTTAACTTTCAATTTACGTATGTAAAAAATGGAGGTAATACTGTTTCTTAACTCACATGATTATGTGATGATTGCATAAGATAATGCATACAAAGAGTGCACAGCATCTAGCACATAGTAAGCACTAAAAAAGTTAGCCTTTATTTACTATCATATAAAAATCCCAGAAGAAAAATTTTTATTAGCACCAGCATTATTGCTTATAATATGAATATGCAAAAGACTTCCTATTGATAAGGTTATCAGCAAACAACTTTAGTTTCTGTTTATGGAATTACTTCTACCTTCACTTAATATGCAACAATGATTAATGCCAGGCTGTAAATTAGAGCTGGTAATATTGATAATTGCTCCTCTTACACCTGAGTCCTTTTTTATACAGCTAGGAAAACAGTGCTGCAACTTATATTTATTCAACATGTGGCAAGTCGCACTGATCCAAGTAGGGAAATGTCTTTGTTTGCAGGGAAATCTGTTATCTATCTGGTTGAGTATATGCTAGCTAAATAAATACAGGCAGTCCCCGGATTACAAATGAATTCCATTCCTAAGTCTGTCATCAAGTCAAATTTGTGTGTGAGTTGGAATAGTTATGTACAGTTCATATCTAACATAAGTTAGTCAAATGTTTGTCTTAGTATATGGTATACAGAGTACCTTTCTATGCATAAAAAAATTAAAGAAGCACTTCTAGATACACTAAAACATCTTTAACATAATAATACAGTAATAATAATAATATTTTGATGTGTGTCGCAAAATAGCACCCATTTGTTATTACAAACCATTGTATGTACCTGGAATTTTTAATATAATAGGCTTTACGGGGGTTGGCTCATAACTACAAGTGGTAAGTCAGTCAGATGTTCGTAACCCGGGGACTGCAAGTACATTGAATTTGGCTTTTTAATATTCCAGGTAATATCTGAATTTTCCATTGTATTTTTATTTTTCCATTTCTATCCTAAGGAGATATGATTATTATTACAGTTAAAAATAATTTACCCTCATAACTATAACCTCTTAAAATGTGTTTTTATTTTTCTGTATATTCCAAAGTATAGTCCTGATTACACCCTCAACAACTCTACCATTCCTACGTTTCATATACAGAACTTGTTTTGTTTTTGATTAGAGGCAGATGATACCTTCAGCACCCAGAAGGCAACATAGATCCTGGAAATATCTCAAATGCCAGTACGCACATGGTGCCTCCTTGGTGGTGTCAGATGTGCAGCTCTAGCAAAGAGCATCCATGGAAATAGCTGAAATGTAGAAGGCAGGTAGGTGGGGGACCAGATGTCAGCTTCTAAAAACATAATGGAATGAAAGTATAAGAGTCAGTTGTCGTATGAATTGAGCAATATAATTCAACTGGATAAGGCAGAACAGGGTGACCTGGTACAAATCTTGGCCACACAGTCCACTGGTAAATAACAGAGAAACATCGCACTGTGCTCTTCTGAATCCTACTCATTTGTTCAAATCCCGGATAAAGTCATACCTTCCCCATGAAGCCTTCTCTAACAGTAATAATGGTGATGATGAAGAAAATGATAATTACTGCCAGGTACTTTACACATAGAGTCCCTGGGTGGCACAAAAGGTTAAGCACTCGACTACTAGCTGAAAGATTGGCGGCTTGAATCCACCCAGAGCTGCATCTGAAAACAGGCCTGACAATCTACTTCCAAAAGATCACAGCCTCGAAAACCCTATGGAGCAGTTCTACTCTGCACATATGGAGTCACCCCGAGTCAGAATCATCTTGACAGCAACTAATAACAATAACTTTACATATTTGTTCCAGTTTCATCCTTGCAAAAACTCTTTAAGGAAGCAGGTCCTCAGAAAGATTAAGAAACTGGGCAATTCATTTGTCCCAAGTGGTGTTGATGGTTTAGAACTCAGGGAAAATACAGTGCGTATGGAAGATCCAGGTGACGATTTCTAGGAGTCGTTTGTTAGGTGAGTCTGATGTTTTGGGGAGAGTGCAGGGCTGCATGTAAAGCTTTGGGAGTCTTCAGCAATTAGATGGTAGGTGAGAACAAGAGAATATATGGCATCACAGTGAGAGAGTGTCTGGAATGGGGAAGAGTGCCTGACTGTGGTGCCCTTCCTAGTTTTGTCTGAGGACAAAACTCAGGGAGACAAGGATGAGCGCAAGCATAGCAGGCAGCAAAAGTAAACTAAGAAGGAGCAGCCTTCAATCAATAGTTTGGTGTCACTGAGAAAAGGGAGTATAGAATTTCAAAAAGAGAGTGGTCAAGATAGAAGAAACTTGGATTTTTAATGGGGCAGGAAAGTAGTCACTGGTGGTCCCCTTATCACAATATTTTCAGTAAAGTTTTACAGGTGGAAATTAAGGTGCAGGAAATATAAACAAAAACATTACAGAACATGGAAGAAACTCGAACATGCTTGAGGATAGTACGGCAGCTGAGAGGTGTAAGAGATGGAGCTAAGCAAAGAGCAGCCCCCTTCCTCCTACCACATGTTGGAAAACCCCTCCACATGGCTTGTAGTGTCCTCCAAAATCCCCGAGAAACATCAGAGACACAATATCCTCACTCTCACTTCTCCCATACGTGTTCACACACATTGTCTCATCATCCATCAGAATACTCCAGTCCAGGATGCTGAGTTCTGAAAGATCCTTCCCTCCTTTTTGCTGCATCAGGCCACTCATCTTCTTTGTGGCCTCCAGTCCTTGATACTCCCTATCTTCCCAGAATATCTTCTTGGTCTGGCTTTCCTTTCCTCTTTATCCATTCAGCCATTGCAGTGGTGCCCTTCCTAGTGCCCCTGGCCAGTCTTGCCCATGGTTTGGGCTTCGTAATCCCCCACAGCTGCCTGACTCTAAGTTATACATGTGCAGGGTACACAACTGAGCCTGGCTCCCACGACTGCCCCAAAAGGCGGCCTCGTCATCTCCCCTACAGCAGCAGCGCAGGCCCAGCCTTCTCTCTCAAGTTCTCAATCCTGCCCTGCCCTTCCTCTCCTCAGTTTTGGTAGACCCCCCATCTTGTGCTTTGTTCACTTTCCTGAACTGGGAGCCCTGCAACCCCAGTATCCTCTACCTTACTTTCCCACCTCAGAAGTTCTCTGACCTCCACTGATCCCTTTCAGTGTGTGTGATTGAAGGTCTAATCCTACCCCCTGGGTGCATGAATGAATGGCCCCTTTTAGTATCTGCAAGGGACCTTCCCCACCCCTCACCCTCACTCCTCCACAGCCCCACCCTGACCTCTCCACAATCCCCCACCTCCCCACCCACATCTGGGCTCAAGGCAGTCCCCAGGGCAGCCAGCCACCATGCAGGGAGTGCCCTGACTAGAGAAGTTGGTCCCAGGAAGAGCTAAGCTCAGCCACCCAGCCTGCCCGCCATGACGGGAGCACTGGACTGATGGAGGTCAGTCCCAGGCAGAGCCGAGTGCAATCGCTCAGCCTCTCGTCATACAGGAGGCACTCGGCTGAGGGAGGTGGGTCCGAGGCAGAGCTGAGTGCAGCCACCCAGGCTGCCCGCCCTGTAGGGGGCGCTCTACCGAGGGAGGTTGGTCCCAGGAAGAACTGAAGCAACCACCCAGCCTGCCCCCATGAATGGCACACTTGACAGATGGAAGTCGATCCCAGGCAGAGCCGAGCATAGCCACCTAGTCAGCTCGCGAGTAGGGGGCGCTCTGCCAAGGGAGGTCGTCCCAGACAGAGTTGAGCGCCACAAGCCCGCCGTACAGGGGGCGCTTTGCCGAGGAAAGTCGGTCCCAGCAGGCCTTGCGGTGTAACTTAGAGCTCTTCTCTGTGACGTGACACGTCGTCGCCCTGGAGCGGTTGGTGTGGTGAGGTGATCGACTTCAGTCTTTGTGAGGAGGACCAAGGGGTGAGGAAGGAAGGAGGCTGAGGAGGAGGCCAGGACTGGGCGAGGACTGAACTAGGACTGAGCGAGGAACTGTGGGGCTGACCGGTTGGTGGCCGTCGCCTATAACAGCAACCCCGGCAGCGTCCCGTGAGGCGGATCGGCTGACTAGGCCGAAGCAACCATGGCGGTAGAGTTAGGGGACCATGGAAGCGGGTTCCGCCACAATGAAGTGATCAGGTTCATTAACAATGAGGTCCTTATGAATGGCGGCGGCCCAGACTTCTACCTTGCTTTCCGCTCGCGGCCGTGGAACGAGGTGGAGGACCGGCTTCGGGCCATCGTGGCGGACCCGCAGGTGCCCCGCCCCATCAAGAGGGCCTGCACCTGGAGCGCGCTGGCTCTGAGCGTGCGTGCGGCCGCGAGGCAGCGGGAGCAGCAGATGCGTCGGGTGCGGTTGCTGCAGGAGCAGGTGGAGGAGCGCGAGGCAGCCTCCTGTGCCCTGGCCTCCGAGCTGCAGCGCCTGCGTGAGGAGCGCGAGAAGGCGAGCTTGCAGATGCATTTCACACGAGCGGCCCTGCAGCAGGCACTGAATGAGCGTGACGTGCTGCGCGGGAGGCTGTTCCAGGTGGAGAGATCGGCACAGTTCTACCCACTGCCCCAGGAGGTCGCGTCTGGGAATCAAGCTGAGCAGCATGGGGCCGCAGCGTGGCCCCTGCATGCGGAGGATCAGAGCCAAGTGGTGGCCATGGGGGCACAGAGCATGCCGTGTTCAGAGGCACAGATGGCAGCCCCAGCAGCTATGCTTTACGTGCCGGGACCACCGGGTCCCTGGGGCCAGGCCATGCAACCCCATTTGCCAATGCCAGTGCCACACCCATGCCTATTCCACCCTCCATACCCAATGGGATTCCCATACTCGACACCTGTACCAGCAGCAGCAGCAGCAGTCCCACCTCACATGCCTCCTGGAGGGATACACCCAGCTGGCCTGTGGGCTCCAGTGGGGTCCCAGGAGATGGCCCCACTGTGGGACCAGAGGAGCTATGGCCAGGAGCAAGGTTCTGGGAACACCCAGGGGACATTTTCCCTGGGGGACAACAAGAGTCACAGCCAGGGAGAAGGTCCAGTGAAGCCCCAGGGGACAACCCCCCTGGGGGACAGCAAGAGCTGCAGCCAGGAGGAAGGTCCAGAGAAGCCTCAGGAGATGACCCCCCTGGGGGACGGCAAGAGCCCCAGCCAGGACGATGGTCCAGAGAAGCCCCAGGGGACAACCCCCCTGGGGGACAGCAAGAGCTACAGCCAGGAAGATGGTCCAGAGAAGCCCCAGGGGACAACCCCCCTGGGGGACAGCAAGAGCTACAGCCAGGAAGATGGTCCAGAGAAGCCCCAGGGGACAACCCCCCTGGGGGACAGCAAGAGCTACAGCCAGGAGGAAGGTCCAGAGAAGCCTCAGGGTATGGCCCCACTGGGGGACGGCAAGAGCCCCAGCCAGGAAGATGGTCCAGAGAAGCCTCAGGGGACATCCCCCATGGGGGACATCAAGAGCTACAGCCAGGAAGATGGTCCAGAGAAGCCTCAGGAGATGACACCCCTGGGGGACAGCAAGAGTCACAGCCAGGAGGAAGGTCCAGAGAAACTTCAGGGTTTGGACCCCCTGGGGGACAGCAAGAGCCACAGCCAGAAGGATGATTCAGAGAAGCCTCTGGGGATGGACTTTCTGGGGGACAGCAAGAAATCCCGCCAGAAGGAAGGTCCAGAGAAGCCTCAGGGTTTGGACCCCCTGGGGGACAGCAAGAGCCACAGCCAGAAGGAAGGTCCAGAGAAGCCTCAGGGTATAAACCCCCTGGGGAACAGCAAGATCCATGGTGTGAGAGAAGGCCCAAAGAAACAGCAGCCTCAGGGGCAAAAGGCCAAGCAACCAAGAGGAAAAAAAGCCTCGGAATACCAGCACCAGGAGAAGCCTGTCCCCGGAGGCAGTCCCGCGAATTGGGATTGCCTGTGGTGCAGAGCGATGAATTTTTCATGGCGCACAGCCTGCTATAAATGCAAGAGAGTCTATATGCCAGGTGAGAGCGGAGGCCTTGACCCAGGACAAGCTCCTCACTGATTTCAGAAAGGTAAGTGTGAATGGAAACACACTCCAAAGCGAAATCAATTTCCTGAGGCTCCCTTCCGATTTTTTTTTTTTTAAAAATTACTTAACAGAAAATTTGACAACGAAAATTATCACATAGAAAATTAAGTAACATAATCCATTATCCCATTGGAAACCCTGGTGGCATAGTGGTTAAGAGCTATGGCGACTAACCAAAAGGTCGGCAGTTCAAATCCACCAGCCTCTCCTTGGGAACCCTATGGGGCAGTTCTACTCTGTCCTATAGGGTCGCTATGAGTCGAAATCGACTCGACGGCAATGTTTTTTGTTTTTTTTTTAGTATCTTGTTACTCAAATTAGCCACTTTTTATCATTTTGGGCACACACACAGAAATATGTACATTTTTATATTCTTATTTCATTCAGTTATTTTAACAAAGGGGGACTACTTTTGGGTGTCACACTTACTCTTCAAATAGGGGATTTCTCGTAATTGTATTTAAGTTTCCAGGTGGTAGATTCTGGGTGACTGATGACAATTGGTTGACACCCTGGAGAAGCTGAAGTCATGAAGCCTTTTTTTTTTTTTTTCTTTTTTAATTCCTTTTTGTTTCCTTCTTCACCTTGTTTTTCTGAAAATGCCATGTCTTTGCCTGGAAACACCCATCTATTTTTAGAGTTATAAACTATATCATATGTTAGGAACACTGCTTTTCCTTGAAAATGCTATTGTTGCTCTGTAAACTGCTGCAGTGTTCATGCTTGTTTCTTGTTTTTATTTTTTAAATTTTATAGGTGAGGTCCTGTTTTTGCGTCTCTGAGCTCCAGGGAACTTAACTGTTGTTGAAGAAGGTACACCAGTCCCATTAGAAGATCTCCCAAGAGTCTAAAGAAATAACACCTCAACTCTGAGCGCCACTGTTAAGTGAGACCCCAGCTGGCTGAGCCGAGAAGAGTGAGAGAAAAGGAAGAAGATACGTTTTGGCACATGTTGGGGGGAAAGGGGGGGCCAACTGATTTTGTTAGAAGTTAATTTCTCAGTTGGAACAAGAGATTAACTTGGAAGAATTGTGGAGTTGTAGTGTTAGATTCTCTAGATGATAGGAAATTTGAGGAATCCCTTTATATTCATTGACCAGTTATTGACTATGTAGTATTTGTTAGGAGTCCCTGGGTGGCACAAATGGTTAAGCGCCTGGCTACTATTTGTAAGGTTGGCTGCTGGAATCTACCCAGAGACACCTTGGAAGTCAGGCCTAGAGATTGGCCTCTGAAAGGCCACAGCCTTGAAAACCATATGGAGCAGTTCTATTCTGCACACACAGGGTCGCCATGAGTCAGAATCAACTTGATGGCAGCTAACAACAACCGTATTTGTTAAGAGCTGTTTATACATTATTATCTTGTGCACACATTATAACCCTTTTTGGTGAGTTTGATTAGATGGTGAGAGCCTAATTTGAGATACAAATAGATCAGGGGAGACTTCTTTGCCTTGCATGTAGTGTGACCTTGGGGTAAACACAATTGAAATAACATCCAGATCCATTTTTGCAGTTCTGGGAGCAGTATAAAAAAGACTTTCATGAAAGGACTAGGGGGACTGAGCACCTCATCTCATTGGTCCCGGTGAGATGAATGAGCAGCTGCAAAGATTGAGAAAGTAGCCTCACAAAAGTGCAGGCAACACTTTTTTGAAACTCGGCTAATTTCGTCCCTTGAGAGGGACAGTTATGTTTCTGGTTGTCCACTGGCCTGGCTGAAAGACCACTGGGTTTTCTTGAAAAAGGACAATGCCTGGGGGAGTGTTGGCTACCCACTTGCGCCCTCAGCCTTGGGCTGCCTTCATTCCAACCCCCTTTCTAATTAACAGTGGCTGACGAACAAAATAGTTTCCAAGGACAATGCTGCTTCCTTTGGGAGGAGTAATTGAAGTAAGAGAACTGGACTGGGGCAAGCCCTGTTGGGAATGCTCCTGGACACCTTCTCCTCCATTTGGTGTGTTCTCGCAGTCTCTCTGCTACCCGAGGCAGCTGCTGCAAGGCAAGGAGGGAACCAGGGGGGAAGCCCAGGCAGTAGGATGGTAGGTCAACCTCTAGTGTGAACAAACGGAGGCTTTCAGTTTCCCCGTGAGATCCCACCCAGCTCACCAAGGGGTTTGGTTTAAAGCCCTAACTTGTAATAAAGAGTGTGCATTTACCTGCTGTGTCTTCTGTGTAGTGTGTATCTCAGGGAAGATTTTCTCAGGGGTGGCAACATAAATCTGCATCTTTCCTTCACCCTACAGAAGTAGAAGGAGTCCTGGGTAGCGCAAATGGTAAAGCGCTGGACTACTAGAAAGGTTAGTGGTTCGAACTTACCCAGAGGTGCCTCAGAAGACAGGCCTGGCAATCTGCTTCCAAAAAGCCACAACCTTGAAAACCCTATGGAGCAGTTCTACTCTGCACACATAGGGTCACAATGAGTCGGAATCAACTCCAGAGCAACTAACAACAGCAACACTGAAGTGGAGGAAAGTTCAATCTCATTTACTATGAGGGGGCTCCTCCTCTTACTGAGAGTTACCTGAGAATTGGGGATTTATATGAGGCCTTCATCATGATTGTCCCTGCTACTCTCACTGTCCAAGTCCACATGATCCCTTGAATGTGGGCATCTTTGCCACTCTAGGACCAGTGGGGGGTGGGTCTCTCTGCTAAGACTGGAAGCTCTGGTGCCTAGGGTTCAGTGTCCCCATGTGTACCATGCAGCTATTCCCCACTATGTCTCTGCCCTCTCCCTGGGCTCGTGCCTGTGAGTAAGGGGTGCTCAGGTCCCATGAGCAGGAATCTCCTTCTTGTCTCTTTGCTTTCTAAGACATTCCTACTTCCCCTAGCATACTATATTTTAACGCAGGTAACGTGCACCTTATACTGTTTTTTGCCATGCGAGCTATGCTAATTTTTTACAGCAACATACAAAAAAATTAGCATAGCGCACTGATGAATATACCTGGGGGTGGAGGGCATAGCTGGCAAAAGCAAAACATAAAGTATAACAAACACGTTATTTGCGTAAAAATACAGTAATTCTGTCAAGGTAATCAAGATTATAGAAACTCAAAATGCAGGCTGGCAGCATAAACCTTTATCACACCTATCTCTGTACAGATATGGAATTAAATACGTAAAAATATAAACAGTAGTTAACTCTGGTGGTCGGATTATGATTAAATCTTTTTTTTTCTTTTTCTACTAATTTTTCAAAAGTGAAATTAAGCTGCATTTATAATCAAAGAGGTACTGAAAACATTGGTTTCCCACCAGAATCTGTTTTACATCTCGCTGGAGACAAGGGGACAAAGATCTGGATACATTCTTGGAATGGGCATGGTGGGATGAGGCTGTGGACAATAATGATCCTGTCATGCCAGCGATCTTCCTTCTCTCAGAGCCTGGACTAACAGTGAGCGCCTTGGTTATCTGGGACAGGAGTACAGGGAAAGAAAGGGGCTGTCAGGTGGAACAAATGCAAAACTATTTTGGGGGGAAGGGGAACGATACTATTATATGTTGTAGATCTTAATCACTCCCTGTACATTTGGAGAGATGGGACTATGCAGGTATTTTTCCTGCTGGGTCTAGATTTAGTGTTGGTGCGATAGAAGAGGAGGAAAAGAAATGGTGGTGGAGGAAGAGGAAAAGAGATCAGGCCTGGCAGCAGCTGCTGCTCCTAGTAATGGTAGGAGTGGGCCTGGTATTGCTGCCTCTGTAGGCACTGATGAAGGTGGTCGTAAGGTAGAGAGATACAGGTATTTCTTTGAGTAAGGGGGTGTAGGGAAGGTGGGAGGAGGCCTACTAGAGCCTGTGAGGGCTTTATAGCAAGAGAGCCAGAATTCTGTGTGGAGAAAGTGGGCAATGATAGCGATATTCTCTCCCACTCCCCTTACTCATTCCCTCACCTCCTCATACCCACTACTGGCAATGCTGTTGCTTCCTAGGCTCCAGTAGCGGACAAGTAAAAAGGTTGATGGGTAGCACCAAGCGCCCAACTTAGTGTGAAGATTTTAAAGATACAGTGGCACCAATCCTCACAATTGTGTGAATTTATTCTCCAGTGTTTAGCCATATTCAGGGTAGGAGTAGACAAGATATATTTTAACAATGATCTAGAATTGGCCTTTTTAGGCTCCGAGGGAGAAAAGACCTGGTGATCTGCTCCCTTAAAGATTACAGCCTAGGAAACCCTGTAGGGCAGTTCTGTCTGTCCTACAGGGTGGCTAGGAGTTGGAATGGACTCAAGGACACACAAAAACAATAACAGAGTAGAAGGATAAAAGTGCAAAGTCCAGGATAGGGGAGTAGATCAGAAACTTAGGATTGGAGTGCTGAGGTCGAATGGAGTGGAGGTCATTGGAATTAAGGAGGTAAAGTTCTGATATAATCTCATGACTTTATAAGACTTTTCACATAAATAAATTTACAAACTCAGAAAAAGAAAAACCATCTTACAGATTATGACTACATTTGGAGTTTCTCAGAGCTTCATTTATTTTTTTCACCGGAGACAGAAATCACCTGATTTGTTTTTGTTTGTAAAGAGAGAGGAAGGCCCGTGGGATTTGACCAGGCTGATCTGGTGACCCACAAAATCATTTGCTTACTTGACCCACATGATGGAATGCACAAAACCACCCCAGTTGGAATGAAACGTAGAACCTACGGGAAAACAATGTAGATCCAGCCAGATTGGGTCTTCTCAGAGGAGGCTCTATGTTTACGATTACCATCTAGCAGAAAGTAAAACTTTTAAACATAGTTTTTGTCTACTCAGACATCTGAAGCTAAGAACAATTAAAAATACTATCAAAGCTCTTGGAACTCCTGTCTAGTATAGTGGGTAAACTAAATTTGAATCCTAGCACTGGCAATTGTTAGCAGTGTGATATTAAGCAAGTTGCTTTCTGTGCCTCAGTTTTCTCATCTCTAAAATGGGAATAATAACATTTACTAAATAGGAGTGTTTTAAGGATTAAATGAAGTAACATATTAAAAAACACATTGCAAACAGTACTAGCTTCAGTTTATAAAATAATTTTTATAATTTAGAATTATAAAAATCTAGATTTGGACTTTTCAGCCTCCGTGGGAGAAAAGACCTCGAGATCTGCTCCCAGAAGTAACAATGGCATTAAACCATCAGTCTCTCTGAATAGTTACCAGATAAGATACATACATAGGGCAGAGACAATTTTGAACTTTCTTACTAGTGAGGGACATACAAAGTCTCCACTAATATTCATAATACTTATATAAAAAAGCACTGTTTATTTGACTGACAGGAACATGGAGCTAAAGAAACAAGATCTTGAGTTTTATTCTAGCTAGGACAATTAGCTTCACTCATTATCTCCATGATTTAATCAATTGAGTGCATCAGTTACAGATCAATGGAGATATATATATATATATACATATGTATATATATATTCAATAGATAGATATATCACTCATTAAATATACCAAAAGCTTTAAAAGATAAATTGATTTTTCAGCTTTTATAGTGAGTTCATCTCTTGGTGCTCCCTCTATTTTACAAAGATGAGAAAGCATCCTTAATTTCTGAAGAAGAGAAAATGTAAGTAACAACACATTAATTTGATTCCAGCAGCTAAAATTTCAGTTGAATACACCACAATTTCTTTATAATTACAAATATTGTGGTGTAGGTGGGCCACCAAGCCTTTTCCTCTGACGGATCATCTACCTATACTGCAATCATATTTTGAGGATCAATCTGTAGCTAAAAGAAGAGTGATTTGTATTGTTGATGTAACAGAATTACTGTGTAAGTATAGCAAATTAGAGCTTTTCATTACAAACGCTGTCATAATTGATCATTTTAGCTATTGGTTAGGATAACTTAAATGTAACCTGCAATTTCTACAACTTGAAATCAGTGGAGTACATTTATTTTTAATTAAATGGAGGCAAAAATAAAACCTAGGGAAAACATGCAAATAAAAACAATAATTTGGTTTTAAGTACTGCAGCAATCACCTATTGCTATGTAACAAATTACCTGAAATTTAGCAGTTTAAAACAATATACGTTGATTATCTGATGGTTTCTGTGGATCGGAAAACAAGGCACGGTTTGGCTGGGTTCTCTGCTTCAAGGTGTCTCACAAGGCTGTAATCAAAATGTCAAGTAGGGTTGGAGGCACATCCGAAGACTCCACCGTGCGAGAATCCACTTCCAAGCTCACCTATGTGGTTATTGGCAGAAGTGGCAGAAAAAATAATGGCCTTCCGAAGATGTCCATGTCATAGTCCCTGGAACCTGTGAGAATTAAGACTGCAAATGGAATTAAAGTTGTTAATCAAATCAGCTGATCTTAAAATAGGGAATCATCCTGAATTATCTGGGTGGGCCACAAGGGTCCTTGAAAACGGAAGCAAGAGGCAGAAGAGGAGTAGCGTCAGAGTGATGTGATGTGAGAAAGATCCTACTGCCCATTGCTGGCTTTGACTATAGACGTGGGGCATGAGCCAAGGAATGTGCATAGCATTCCTTAGAAGCTGGAAAAGGCAAGAAATTGGGTTCTCCTCTAGAACCTCCAGAAAGGAACACAGCCCTGCTGACACCTTGGTTTTAGCCCAGTGAGCATCATTTTCAACTTCTGATTTCCAGAACTAAAAGATAATAAATTTGTGTTGTTTTAAGCCCCTGGGTTTGTGATAATTTGTTATAGCAGCAATAGGAAACTGATAGAGCCGGATTTAGTTTCTTGAGGGCTATGGGGTTGAGAGCCTCAGTTCCTTACTAGTGGTTGACTGGAGGTCACCTTCAGTCCCTGGCCATATGCGGCTTGCTTCATCAGAGCAAACACTTGAGAAGTTCCAGAGAAAGGAGGAGAGACAGAAAGAGAGCTAGAAAAATGGAAGTCACAGTCTTTTATAATCAAATCAAAGAAGCGACATCCCATTACTTTTGCTGTATTCTATTTGTTAAAAGCAAGTCACTAGGTCTACCCCACACTGGAAGAGAAGGAATTACACAAGGTTGTGAATTCCAGGAGGCGAGGATCATTGGGAACCGTGTTGGAAGCTGCCTATCACAAATACTCACAGTATTTTCCCCATCCTTGAAATTCTGAGAACGTCTGAGTAGCTCACTGTTCTTACTTTTTGTTTAAGTTTTCTCTCCTATCTGCTGACATTTATTTAAAAATATTTTAAAAATATGTATACATAGATATGGATATATAGAAATAAGAAGAGAAAGTAAACAATATTAAATGTAGTTATCTCTGGTGGAAGGATTTCAAGAGATGCTTATTCACTTTAAACTTTTTGCTATTCTTTTAAATGTTTACAATGAGCATGCCTTATTTATATAATCAAAATTGAAATTAATTTTACAAAAATATTTGAAAAATGAAAAGGTAAAACTTTCCACATGTATGAATATCCCACACTAATTTTGATATGGGCATTAGGTTTTGAATACAAATCATATTCTGTATGCAGTTAACCATACGAACACTATTTTTCATTGCACAATAAACTGAACATCTCTTATGAGAGAGACACAGACACAGGACTTTGAATTAAACTGATGTCTGAAAAACCACACACAGAAAGTCCTTTCATGTGTCTAAGACTTTCAGCTATTTTATAGAGTTTGTCATGTCTCCTGATAGCTCCATATTTAGACACATAGAAGCAAGTCCAAACTGAGAAAAGCCACTTGTCCCTTGATTAGTTATGAATAGGGAGATGAGTCATTAGGAACACAGAAAGTGAAGGACCCGCACTGAGGGCTTTCTGGAAGAATGACAGCTTGGCAATGATTCAGATTGGACATCCTTTTGTCACTATAAGAAAAGCAAAGTTGAACATATTGATTTGATTTCCTCATCATAGTGACCAACATGACCAACTAAAACACTAGCAAAGAATTCTCATATAATCGCATTCCATCCCTGGGAAAAATCAGGTGCTTTATATAGCTGCATCGGCTAAGATCATGTGAAAAAACCCACAAACATTGGATTTGGTTAAAAAAAAATCTATTCACAGCACGGCCCTTTGTTATATTCCTCACTTCTAAAAGAATGAGATAGCAGTCATTACTAGGCGAGAGTAACTCACTTTCTTCTGCCTGTAGTTTGGGTTTGCATGTTGAATTCTTTACGTTTGATTAAAATAATTTGCATGTGTGTGGTGCATGCGGCCTTTCACATGTGTGAAATGGATGAAAAACCTATTTTTCTCTGAATCTTAAGTTTCCAGCTTCTCCTGGCCAGAGAAAAGGTGACCAAATAAACAAGTGACTTTACCTGCTGTGGCATTTTACAAATGCACATAACATTTATTTTCTCTTGATTGCTGTTGTTTGCACTTGTGATATCATGTGCGCTATTATAAGGTCACAACAAAATTAATCCTGCTCACTAATAATGGTGAGAAAGTAACTGAAGGGATATTTGAAAATATTATATTCTATAGCATGAGAAACACCATATGATATTGTAGGACTATTCTCTTTTTTACCCTTAAAAATAAATTAAATGCAAACATACATAAGATTACCAAGATAAGGGCGATATGTTGGAGTATTCGTGTTTATTCATTGTTACCATTTTCTTTTATCTTTTGTTATTTATAGCTGTGGCTTTAAACTACACTAAATACATCACTCCTGGAAATCATCCACTTATGTGTAAATATGAATACACATGTATATAAGATTTATATTCTGACCATCTAATATTTTAAGCATCTATGTTTCATGATGGTTGGATGCTATGCTATGCTGTGGTAGACCAAACTATGCTAGGCTATAGTGAGGATCCATTACTGCCCAGGGGCTACGTAGTCATTTTTCCAAAAGTAGTGGTAAACATGGTTAAGAATGTAACAATGATTAATACCATTAATGACATGATTAGTGGAACAAGTCATTTTATTTGTTTTCTTTTTTAAAAAATATACTCTTTGTTTTGACAAGTTGCCTGCCGAAACAGACAACTGACAAGGAAGAGCTCCTTTGGAGGAAGTTGTAAACAAATGATAAAAATTCAGCAAGGCTATGGTAATCCAACTTTTTGGTGATTTAAACATTATTTTTGTTGTTTTAATGATTGAATCATCTAAAGACTATTATTGGAAATGGTCCTAGGGGTAATTTTCTTAACAACAACAACAACAAAACCAGTCTGACAAAATGGATAGTGTTTGAATTGATTGGACTGTTTGCCAACTACCAAACAAATAGAACATCTGGATGTCTGCAGCCAACTCAAATTTGCTCCCAGCAAATCAGTCTGCAGTTGGGGATTCAGGTTCTATTTATCTAACACCATTAAAAACAAACAAACAAACCAAAAAAAAAAAAAAAAAGGTAGGGGAACAAAAAACAGCTAAACCTTTACTTTTTTTTTTTCAATATGTATGAGAACAGTTATACAGGTATTTTGAAAATATTCAGATTGAATTTGGAATCTTTTAATGTTAGGCATTAGAGAGAGATGATATTAGTTCATCATGCAGTTTATTATATTTATTCCTTTAAACTATACAACCTAACTACTATAAGTTTCAAGAATGTAAGTGTTGTCTGATGTCAAAGTAGTGTCAGCTAATGTGTATTGTGTAAAATGTTTAATGTAAGGATTTGTAATCCTGTTGGAGTTTTCATGTGTGGCACAGTGGTTAAGAGCTTGGCTGCTAGTTCGAATCCACCAGCCACTCCTTGGAAACCCTATGGGGCAGTTGTACTCTGTCCTATAGGGTTGCTATGAGTTGGAATCGACTCGATGGCAATGGATTTTATCCTTTATTTGCTATGGGGCAATCTTAAATCCACAAAATGTTATAGAAGGTATATAGTATTATTAAAATTATTTACTTTCAAAGTTGTACAGGACCTTAAAGGTCATCAAATTTCAGCGCATCCAAATACGTCAATCCTCTTGGTAACATTTCTGCAAAGTGGTTGGTTTTCAGGTGAACACTTTATCTCCCACACCACCCAAGAACTCATAACCTCAAGAGGCAGCAACATTTTTCCTCATACCAAGATGAAAGTAACTCATTTTGTATTCATTTTAAATTAAAATAGCCAATCTTTTTTTTTTTTTTTTTTTTTTTTTTTTAAATATGTACTGGTGCCAAGCCATGTCTTCCCCATGCTATACTTTTTGGATTCAAATCCAGGATGTTAACTTTCCCAAAATCATCTGGGAATTTACAGAAGTAATTTATTATCCTTCTGGAGGCTTCTCTTTTTCAGATTAAACATTTCTGGTTCCTTTACCTGATTTTCATTTACAACAGGCCCAAGTCCTACTATCAGTTGGACTGCTTTCTTATAAATAAAGTCTTAAATTATAGCCCACAGAAAGGAACATACGCAGGTGTGGTCTAAGCAAGATTATCAACTTTATTTATTTAAAATACTATACTTGTATTAACGTAACCTAAATTGGAGTTCCTGTTTGAAGGCTGACTCATTTTGTATTCATTTTAAATTAAAATATCCGGGTCTTTTTTCTTGTCTTGTTTTTCTTTTAAAGATATATTGTTGTTAAACCATGTCTTCCCCATGCTCTACTTGTATAGTGGCTTTTTAAACCCAAATCTAGGATTTTGTATTTAACCTCTATTAAGATTTACCCATCTGCTGCAAAAGACCTGTTTAAAGTGTTGAAAAGCAAAGATGTCACTTTGACAACTAAGATGCACTTGACCTAAGCCATGATATTTTCAATCACCTCATATGCATGCAAAAGCTGAACAATGAATAAGGCAGACCGAAGAACTGATGTATTTGAATTATGGTGTTGGCGAAAAATATTGAATATATCATGGACTGCCAGAAAAACGAACAATTCTATTTTGGAAGAAGTACAGCCAGAATGCTTCTTAGAAGCAAGGATGGTGAGACTTTGTCTCATGTACTTTGGACATGTTATTAGGAGGGACCAGTCTCTGGAGAAGGACATCATGCTTGGTAGAGGGTCAGCGAAAAAGAGGAAGATACATAATGAGATGGATAGACACAGTGGCTGCAACATGGGCTCAAACATAGCGATGATTGTGAGGATGGCCCAGGACTGAGCTGTATTTCGTTCTGTTGTACATCGGGTCTCTATGAGTCGGAACTGACCTGATGGCACCTAACGACAACAACAAAATTTATCTTGTCTGATTTTACCTGTCATTTACCATTCTGTGACATTCCACTGAGATCCTGATTATGTCTCAAAACATTTTCTCCTCCATCCAGATTTGTGTCATCTACAAATTTGCTAGGCATGCCATTCATAATTTCAGAGAATTCAATAACCAAATAATTAAACAGACCAGAGCCCATAGAAGAGCATTTTGGTATGTTGTTGGATATCTTGTTTTACACTGATGACATTCTATTAAATCACATCCTTTCTTTTAGTTATTGAACTAGTTACAAATTCTGTTAACTATACTACTGTCATGGATTGAATTGTGTCCCCTAAAAATATGTGTTGACTTGGTTAGGCCATGATTCCCAGTATTGTGTTCTCCATTTTGTGGTTTTTCCTATGTGTTATAAATAATAACCTCTGCCTGTGGTTAAAGAGGATTAGGGTGGCATGTAACACGCTTGCTCGGGTCACATACCTGATCCAATGTAAAAGGAGTTTCCTTGGGGTGTGGCCTGCACCACCTTTTATCTTACAAGAGATGAAAGGACAGGGAAGCAAGCAGAGAGTGGGGGAATCTCCTACCACCAAGAAAGCAGCGCCGGGAGCAGAGTGGGTCATTTGGACCTGAGGTTCCTGCACAGAGAAGCTCCTAGTCCGGGGGAGGATTGATGACGCAAACCTTCCTCCAGCACCGACAGAGAAAGCCTTCCCCTGGAGATGGTGCCCTCAATTTGGACTTGTAGCCTACTAGTTTGTAAGAGAATAAATTTCTCTTTGTTAAAGCCATCCACTTGTGATATTTCTGTTATAGCAGCACTAGATAGCCAAGACAACTATCATCTGGCCTACACTGCCCTATCCTGTTAAAATCTAGCAAATGTTTGCTGACATCTAGAGACATTATTGGAGCCCTGGTGGCGTAGCGGTTAAGAGCTCGGCTGCTAACCAAAAGACCAGCTGTTCGAATCCACCAGACCCTCCTTGGAAACCCTATGGGGCAGTTCTACTCTGTCCTGTAAGGTCGCTATGAGTGGGAATCGACTCAAAGGCAATGGGTTGGTTATGTATGTACCAGGCATTGTTTAAGGTATTTTATATATGCTGGTTAATTTGATGTTCAAAAAGAACTGATGATCAGAGTCTATAAAAATCTGCTGATGGTCACTAAACTCCTTCATCAAAAATGCCTGGATTTAGGCCCTGCATCTTTCTGGCTTCAAAGCCCATGTACATTACACTACGTCATATTAACTTACACTTTAAGATCCGGCTTGCTTTTAGGCATTTGAACTGCACCTTTCTTTCCACCCACATTGCCCTCCAATTGCCCTCCTAGCAAGATTTCCCCTTTGGAGTACAGATCATTATACTTCAACTCCTTCTAGATTGCGTCCTTGAGATTCAAATTTGTATCATGGTTAATAGCACAGACTCTGGAGCCAGATATCTAGGGGTTTGAACCCTAGCCCTTCTATTTGTTAGCTGTGTGATTTATGCCAAGTTATTTAGCCTCTCGTACCCAAGTTTCCTTATTTGTATATGGAGATATTAATAGTTACTTCCTAGAGTCATTTTGAGGATTAAAATGAGTGTACAACGTAAAGCACTTAGATGGAATAGTGTCTTGCACATAGTGCTACATAAGTGTTAGTTATTATAATTGTTCTATGTGCTTTCTGTTTCTGAAGAATAGCTAAATACCTACATGATATGCTATATGAAACAATTAAAGTTCCAACCAGAAGAAAACTGCCTCTTGTAATGAACTTGCGTGGTGTTATGTTCTACTTTGTCAGAAGTTCTAGCTGTTAGAGTCACTAATGGTATACACAATGAAGAGAAGAGGGTATCATCTCCAGAAGGAATCAGTAAATTATGCAAGTTGCAAGGGAATAACTCTCTTGTTCTCTTACATTAACAAAGATGTAAATATGTCTGACTGAATTAACCAGTTGCCTTGGAGTAGATGCCGACTCATGGTGATCCCATGTGTGTCAGAGTAGAACTGTGCTCCATAGGGTTTTCAATGGCTGATTTTTCAGAAGTAGATCACCAGGCCTTTCTTCCAAGGTGCTTTCTGGGTAAACTCGAACCTCAAACCTTTCAGTTAGAGTGTGTTAACTGTTTGCACTACCCAAAAACTCCCTGATTAAATTAGGGGCTGGGATAAGATGGAGAGGCCTAGCAAGAAGAGTTTCGGCTCTTTGCCTCTATCCCTGCTTCACCTGCAGAGATATTTGCCTCCTCTCCTCCTCCTCTTCAAAAGGCAAAATGAGCAATGCCACCCCCCCATATGTGTACATTCTGGGTCCTTCGCTGAAATTTAATCAAGGTTAATCCTCAAATAGTCAATTTGACCCATACAATTGAGAGTTGACTATATTATTCCCATTTTAAAAATAAGGAAGCTCAAAAAGGTTAAATAATTTTCTTTACGTATTGACACGTTGGGCCAAATAATTCTTTGTTTTAGGAGCATCTTGTGCATTTTAGGATGTTTAGCAGTAGCCTTGGTCTCTACCCACCAGATGCTAGTTGCACCCACCAGCTGTGACAACCACAAGTGTTTCTAGACATTGCCAAATACCCCAGGGATAGGTGGTGTGCAAATCTGAAGTCATAAGTTAGTAAATGGAGAGCTAAGATTCAAAGTCAAGTCTATCTGATTCAGAAGCCCATGGTTTTCAACATTACACAACACTGTCCCTTACAGAATGTGACACAGATAAGCTCTGAATGGCAAGCAGAAGAAAGGGGTGGATACCTGGTAAGGAAGGTCAGGTCTGGATGCCAAACTTGACTTAACTCACAGTTTTTCTACTAGCAAGCTCATCATAAATGGCTAATTATATTGTACTGTATCACTGCCGGTGGAACTTAACAAGTGTGAGGGCTCCGGGCTCTTTCTGAAGGGAATTAAAAGAGCTTCCAGAGCAGGGATGCTAATGTCTTGGGGGTAGGAAGAAGTTCAGGAACTCAGGCCTTTTAGCATATTTCCAACTACCCAAAGCATTTGAAGTAGTTCTGCAGAGTTCTAACACGAATCAAGATACCTGGATATGCAAGAATCTACTTTATGTTGGCTCACCAGAAAGAAGGTACCAGAGGAACTGGGTAGACATCTTTAAACTTATCTGGAAATGGTAGGGATCTGAGATTTTCAAGTTAATTTTCTTACTTTCCAGAGAGAATTATATTCTAAATCTCCTTCCAGTCCTTGATAAACACTAAAAAAAAAAAAAAAAAAGCAGGCAAATTTGGAGCCTGGAACTCTGCATCTAGGCATCTTCCAGATGATTTACTGCTCACAGTGCAGGATACAAATAAGGGCCGTGCCAGCATGTTGAATGCTTAAAATACATTCTAATGAACATCATATTGTTAGCATTGCCAAGGCAGAATAAAATGCAATCAGGATTTAAATGTGGCTAAAATAATAGCTGCTTGGATTCAAGCACACTGATTAATGCCAGAGACACTTATGAAATGCTGTTGTCTGGTCATCAGTGTTATTTTTCGTTGGAACACTTTGTACTAGAAGCAGTAAAAGAGGACTAATAAACGAAAAGGAAAATACCTTATTCTATAAAATTAACATGACTGAGGTGAAGTGCTTTAGTTACAGATGATCTATGTTCCAAGATTGACCAGTTATCAGCATAGTTTACTTTGAAATATGCATACTCCAAATATTTCTGAAATATTCACTTTCCACAGCAGATTCTTTTGCTTTTCTCCTGTCTGTGTATAAATATAAATTCTGTGCTTACTGTATACTCAACCTTTTTTTGTATTTGAGGGGCCAAAATTAGCTTTAAAGATGTCACTCAGATCATTTCAAGAGTAAAATGTGCCTAAACCTTAAAAAGAACTTTGAAGCAACTTGTAAGCATTATCCACTTCAATTTAGTAACCTGAGATGGTTGTTAAACACACATAAGAAGTCCACAAAGGCTGACATGTTTAAAGACTGGGTCACAAGGGTTAGTGATAAGAGTACATGGTAAATGTTCTCTATTACTATGCTTTGTCTAAAAAACAAAACAAACCCCCCACTGTGCATTCCTCATATCTCACATACACCCTCTCATTCCTGTGAGGATAGAGTTGTTAGGGAACAAGCAGAAACTTGTTTATTCTTATAAACACACCTACTGAAAGGGCCACCTATTGCTAAGAATGAATTGAAATTGATAAAATTGTTCGCTGTTGTTCTTTCCAAATAACACTTTCTTATTACTGACTTAGTAAAAAAAAATGCTGGTCATGATGAAATTTCAGTGTGGCCATGTAGCATTCACTATATCTCTATTCATTATAACTATATTCCTACTAACCATCACCATTTTGTAGCACAAAGAAGAAGGGCTTGGGAACCAGACATACCTAGATGTTAGTCCTGGCTTTACGTCTGATTACATTTTTAGTCTGTTCCCTCATTTGTAACATAACCATTTAAAGGACGAATTTTTTTTAAAAAATTTTTTGGTGATGCCATGGTTTTTCACTAATGGAATGGATGCTGAATCATTGTTTGCTGGTAGTATTTTTATTATTTGAAAAAACAGGGTGTCAGTTGCAAGCGGTCCATATTGGTATCATGTTCCAAGAAGTACATCACAAACATGGTACATATCAGTATCATGGCCCAGGAAGTGTATACAAAATGTCATCAGGAGGTGACTAATACAAGAGGGCCATATCAGTCCCATGTTCCATGAAGCACGTCACACATATGGTACATATTGGTACTGTGGCCCAGAAAGTGCACCACAAACTGTTTTCACCCCAAAAAATAACTCATTTACTTGAATATTTCCAAATGCCAGTAACTGTACCTTCCCAATAACACAAAGGAAATAGTAAACATATTTGCAAGACTTATCTCACAAAACTTTCACACAATCACTCCTCCAGGAAGCATCCCCTCGTGTGAATGGCTCTCAACTCTCAAATGTGGCATAGACCAACTTCCTTGTTTTTTAGGTGGTTGCACCAGTATCTGCCACATCGCCAGAAAGTACTGAAGTGGCTCAAATGCCTGCCAATAAATCTCCAGGGGTGGAAAATGTGAGTGGTAGTTAAATCCGTCAGTATATAAGAAAGAGTTAAGGTTGTGATAGAGACAAAATGAAGAATCTGTGTAAAATAACTGGAGCATTGTAGGAGCACAACAGTTGGTAGATATTATTTATAAAATTACTGGGTTTTGCCTCTTATGGTACGGTAAGACTACCGAACTGAGAACCAAGAAACGTAGATTCTAGTCCTGGTCTTATCCACAGCCAGCTCAGAACTACTTTATTACTGTTCATTATAAAATTACTATTAGAGCTTAAGAATTAGCCCAGCATACTTGACATATAACCTATTCCAGCATGATGCTCTTTGGTAAGGAGCTAAGCATGTTCAGGCAACAGGGTATACTGGATCAATGCACATGCCCATTTGCACTACAAATACATGCTATTATTGGATAAAATATATCCAAAATTATTTTTAAAAAGATGTGTCCCCACTCAAAAAGGCAGGTAAATCAAGGGGCACTCCAAAGCCAGGGAATTAAACTCCAGCTACTATCTTGCCTTGGTGGCCCAGAATGGTGTTAAACCTGCCAAAGCATTTGGCAGCCGCAAGAGCTTAAACTTGGCGTTTTAACATTCCTATGGGACAGGGAATATACACAAAGTGGGCACTGGAATGTACAGAAATTCAAGACCCTCAAAGAGATATCTAGTCTTCAAGAAGATATTAGAAAAACTATGAGTAAGGAAAAGTAAAGACACTTATCTTCTGCTCCAGGCTCTGGATGGAAAACAACAACAACAAAACATATTTTAAAAATCCTGTAAGAAAAAAAAAAGGCCCTATAGCTACACAACACATAAGAACTAGACCCAAATTTGATATTAATAGTATCATGCAGGGATTTTATGCCCAGAAAATCATATAAAAAGTGGTCTTGCACCTGAACACATGGAGGAGTTTTGCCTATAATAGCGGGCTAACTTGGTCACTATGAGTCGGAATCGACCGAAAGGCAACGGGTTTGGTTTTTTTGGTTTTAGCTTATTCTAGACCAAATCTTCTGCTACAAATAGCTATAAATCCTAGATAAACTACTGCTTAAAATTTTCCTTGAAAGAATTCAAGATCTGACCACTTGACAATTGTCAAGCCAAATTCTGAGGAAAATCTAGAACTCTAAAAGATAAGCAGAATGTTGGAGCTCCAAAATGTTCTTGACTTATGGGTATGTGCAAGACACTTTCAAATGTGACCTTGGCTCCGAAGTTTCAAAGGGTAAGGGAGGCAGTAGTCAGGGTTTGTTACCCTTTTAACATCTGGAGTCTTATAGAAAATGCTTTCATATTAAGCTTGAACTTTAAAGGACTAGAATCTTAGGGTAAAGTGAACCAGGTATACCTGCAAAACCCACACCTACCAAACATCAGGGTACTGCAAAGAAGATTGTCTTTAAACTGGGAAAAGAAAAAAAAAATTAAAAGAAAAAATTCCTCAAGTATTTGTGACTATAGGATGGACATCACATGATTTTGTGTCCTGGATATGCACAACCAGGAATCTTAAGCCATGATGTAATGGTTACATTTATTTGTCAGCTTGGCTTGGCTATGGTACTCAGTTGTGTGATAAAACACAAATTTAATTTCTGTTATGAAGTACGGATAGTCTCCAACTTATGACGGGATTCTCTTCCAACGACTCCGTCGTTAAGTTGGTTCTGACATAAGTCAAATGCCTCAATTTTTTTTTTTTTAGTTTTCATTATTATTGTCTTTTATTAACAGTATCACTATATATCTGATCTTTATTTGTATTTAGGGGTTGGAAACATTATACATAAACTTACAGATATATTTTAATACATAGATACATATTACTAATAATAAGACGTACAAAAAAAAAGACAGTTGTAAGTGAGGTTCGTCTTAATTCAAATACGTCCTAAGTTGGAACTATATGTAGTTGCATGTGATTGAATCAGTTAGCTTTAAGTAAAGCAGATTACCTTTCATAATAGGGGTGGGCCTCAATCAATCATTTGAAGGCCTTAAGAACAAAAAATGGAGTTTTCCTAGGGTGTATTCTACCTTCAGACTATTAATAGACATTTATAGTTGTGTTCATTTTTAAAATGTCCCAAAACATGCAAAACTGAACTATGGTAGTTAGAAATCAAAACAGTGATTAAATTCAGAAAGGAATTAAGGAGTAGTAATTGGGAAGGAATAGAACTGGGAGAAGCTTCTAGGATGATGATCTGTATCTCAACTGGGTGGGAATTACATGGATGTTCACTTTGTGAAAATTTATTGAGTTGTTCATTTATATTTTGTGCAGTTTTCTCTAGGTATATTATACTTCACATCACAGTAAAAAAAAGTTGGGGAACTTCCAGGACAAAATGTGGGAGGGGGGCTAAACTTAGCTAAACAGAATATCTGAACACCAAAACCTATTTTCCATTTTGGTTTATCTTACTCTATTCTTCTCACACAATAATCAAATGTTCCAAAATCCCAAGATCCCCAACAGTAGCAGCGTATCTAGTTCTCCTATTCCTATGATGAAGACTATCCTGGATATGAAGTGAAATTATTAAACAGACCACTTTATTTTCTCCTTAGCCCATATTTCCTTTGACTATTTCAATGTTTTTATCCAAAAAACAACATGGGGTTGTTACTTCATTCCATACTAGAATCTGTAGAGAAACTTGGGGCATCATAAGGATATGACATAATGTGGTGTGCTGTTTTTGTTTTTCTTGCCAAGATTTTTAGCTTCCTTTTGGTATGAAAGAACACTTTGTGTTTTTCCCTGACATTAGTAGCACTTTTTGACCCAGTTTACTGATGAGAAGCTAAACATCCTTTGTTAGAAGGAAGGAAGAATTGAAGCCAGATACACTCATGTCTTCACTAACTAAAATCACAAATTGGGCCTTAATTTCTTGTCAAATAATGGAAGAGCTTTTCATTGTTAATGCTATTAATTTTAAAGGCACTTATATAACATCTACTACAGCTGTATTAGGCATTTGGCAGGATTAAAAATAAAGAGTATATAAGCCTTTATTTATATAGGTTCCATAAGCTACATAATATGTAATATCTAACTATAACTATATTAGACATTCCTCAGCAATATCAACAGTAAAAGAGCATATAATATATAATCTTTATTTATATAATATGTAATATATATGTATATGCATGTAGACATACATACATGTATATAGTGTGTAAATGCCCTCCCTCTCTCCCCCAAAAAGAGTAAAGTAGTAACAATGAAAATATATTTTGACAAGCAATCCCATTTATTTATAATAATTTTATCATATGAAACTTAATAGTCATAGCTCTTTCTTACTCAATTCTCTGTTGAGTTGACTTTGTAAAACATGTGACATTTATCTATTATATCAATTTTTGTTCAGTTTGTTTCAGATTCCTATTATGGATGCCTAAGATAGGTAGACTTTCTTCTGCTAGCATTTTAACAATGACTATTTTGTTATCCAAATAACTTAATGAGTTAATCCTAAACGTGTCTCTACAATGGATTATCTTTGCATAAATCTCAACCTTGATTCTCCCTAATTTTGATCAGCTGAATGTCTATTACATAATAGGTTTTTCCATACTTGACAACTGATCATTGAATTATGACACTGAAACAATGCAAAATATAGGATTGCTTTTTAACTGTCAAAGAAGGAAACTATGTTGTTTTATTTTTGGCATTTAGCATATCTTGCTGGAGCTTAATTCTTTGAATATTGGTGACCTGTGTATGGCATATATAACGCCCCTGCCAAAAAAAAAAACAAAAAAACCCAAACCCATTGCTGTCTAGTCAATTCCGACTCACAGCAACCACATAGGACGGAGTAGAACTGCCCCATAGGGTTTCCAAGGCTGGAATCTTTATGGAAGTAGATTGTCACACCTTTCTCCTGTGGAGCAGCTGGTGGATTAGAACCGCCGACATTTCAGTTAGCAGCCAAGCACTTAACCACTGTGCTACAAGGGCTTCTATGGCATATAAAGTAACATTAGTCCAAACGATTAATTGGACAGTGATATCAGCAAGATGGCAAAGTAGAAAGCTCCAAGCTCCTGTCCCTCCACAGAGACACTGAAAAACAAGCAGAAACTGTCAGAACCAACTTTGTCAGAAATCTGGAAAACAGTGAAAAATTTACAGCAGCCAAGTGAATACTGAATCAAGAAAAACACAAATTTTAAAATGATAGGAAACCTTTGCAGTTATTTACTTGCTTGTGTCCCATGACCTCCCTGGCAGGGATGAAGGCTTCAAGATGGAAGCCCATGTTACCAGTGTGGAAACTTGGTCCCTAGATCAGAAGGGAGCAGAGAAAACCTTATCCACAAATTATTATATATGCCTGTTCTACCTTGTCTGATGTTTCCCTGTGCTTGTCCCTGTTTCACGTGTCTCTAGGCAGAAAAGTAGGTATTGCTTGAAAACACTGTAAGGTGAACAATCAACCTGTAGCCACTGGTATGTAAAAACTCGTACAACTCAGCAACAAAAAGATGAACAACCCAATTTAAAAAATGGGCAAAAGACTTGAATAGACGTTTCCCCAAAGAAGATATACAAATGGGCAGTAAGTACATGAAAAGATGTTCAACATCATTAATAATTAGGGAAATGCAAATCAAAAGTACAATGCGATACCACTTCACCACATTATGATGGTTATGATAAAAAAAAATGGGAAATAACAAGTGTTGTTGAGGATGTAGAGAAATTAGAACCATAATCCATTGTTGGTGGGAATGTAAGATGGTGCAGCCTCTGTGGAAAACAGTTTGGTGGTCCCTCAAAAAGTTAAACAGAATTATCATATGACCCAGTAATTCCACTCCTGGATATATGCCAAAGACTTGAAAACATGGACTTGTACAGATACTTGTGTACCACTGTTCATAGCAGCAATATTCACAATAGCTAAAAGGTGGAAACAACCTAAGTGTCCATCAACAGATGAGTGGATAAATAAAATGTGGTATATACATACAGTGCAATATTATTCATCCGTATAGAGAAATGAAGTTCTGACACATGGCCACGCATGGATGAACGTTGAAAACATGCTAAGTGAAATAAACCAGACTCAAAAGGGCGGATATTGTATTCTTCTATTTACAAAAAATATCTAGAGTAGACAAATTCATAGAGACAGAGAGTAGCTTAAAGGTTACCAGGGGAAAGGGAGGGGGGCAGTAATGTGGAGTTATTGATTAGAGGATACAGAGTTTTTGATTGGGTGAAGAAAAATTTTGCAAGTAGATACTGGTGGTGGTTGCACAACATTGTGAATGTAATTAATGCCACTGAGTTAGACACTTAAGAATTGCTAAATTGGCAAATTTTATGTTATATATGCTTTACCACAATAACTTAAAAAAATTTTTAAAATGATTAATTTGAATATCTAAAAAAGTAACTAATATTTATTGTAATCCCTTCCTTGTCTGTTTTCCAACTAAACTATAGAAGGAAATTATTTCTCTTTGGATCCTTGGCACTTAAGGACAGTTTGTGACATATAAAAGTAGTGGTAGTAGCAGTGACAGTAGCAGTATTCATAACAAGTAAAATTTACAGAGTATTTACTACATGCAAGGCACTGTTATAAGTGTGTTAGCAGTGTTAACTCATTTAATCCCCACAATAGGCATATGGGGTAAGTACTATTAGTATTTTCATTTTACAAATAAGTAAGGCAAAAAGATGTTGAATAACTCCTCTATGGTTATCCATAACAAATTATGGATAGCATTGTGAAGAATGGGAATTCCAGAACACTTAATTATGCTCATGGGGAACCTATACATAGACCAGGAAGCAGTTATTTGAATAGAACAAGGAGATACTGGTTGATTTAAAATCAGGAAAAGCGTGCGTCAGGGTTGTGTCCTTTCACCATACTTATTCAGCCTGTATGCTGAGCAAATAATCCGAGAAGCTGGACTATATGAAGAAGAACGGTGCATCAAGGTTGGAGGAAGACTCATTAACAACCTGCGTTATGCAGATGACACAACCTTGCTTGCCGAAAGTGAATCAGTAAGTGAAGCACTTACTGATGAAGATCAAAGACTACAGCCTTCAGTATGGATTACACCTCAACAGAAAGAAAACAAAAATCCTCACAACTGGACCAATAAGCAACATCACGATAAACGGAGAAAAGATTGAAATTGTCAAGGGTTTCATTTTACTTGGATCCGCAATCAATACCTGTGGAAGCAGCAGTCAAGAAATCAAAGGACGCACTGCATTGGGCAAATCTGCTGCAAAAGACCTCTTCAAAGTTTTAAAAAGCCAAGATGTCACTTTGAGGACTAAGGTGCGCCTGACCCAAGCCATCATGATTATTTTCAATTACCTAGTATGCTTGGGAAAGCTGGACAATGAATAAGGAAGACTGAAAAAGAATTGACGCCTTTGAATTATGGTGTTGGTGAAGAATATTGAATATATCATGAACTGCCAGAAGAAGGAACAAATCTGTCTTGGAAGAAGTACAGTCAAAAAGCGAGGATGGCTAGACTTCGTCTCTCATACTTTGGACACTTTATTAGGAGGGACCAGTACCAGAAGAAGGACATCATGCTTAGTAAAGTAGCAGGTCAGTGAAAAAAACGACGACCGTCAAGGAGATAGACTGACACAAGGTCGGCACCCATGGGCTCAAACATAGCAATGATTGTGAGGATGGCGCAGGATTGAGCAGTGTTTCGTTCAGTTGTGCATGGGGGTCGCTATGAGTCGAACCGACTCCAGAGCACCTAACAACAACTACAATTGCTGTGTTTCCTGTAGAGTAGCATTCCTTACAATAATTATGTACAGCTCCAGTTATTCCTTCTACTATTAGTAGAATGCATCATCTTACTTTAATGTTATTCTTCGCCTTCTGAATCTATACATTATTCATTTAGTGATTACTGAATACCTAGTATGTTTCAGGCAGTGTGCTAGGTACAGCTCATCATAGCTGTCATGAAATTTAAATTCTACCTAGGAAAACAGACATTAAATATCTACTTCTGTAATAAATCATTTCATTATAATTTTGATCAGATAAGGCTCATCCTTACATATAAGCTAGCTACTTCATAAAATGTCTCTGGATCGATCCCTCAATCGGATGTCCTCTCTTCCTTCTTTGAACATCTCCAGAGCTCTGTTCCACTCAAGTGGTAGTTAGCATGATTTGCCATATATTGCAACAGTTTGGACATTTGCCCTTTATCATTTTCTAAAGCTGAAGTTCACTGACAACAGGAGTTGTTTCTTACTTTTCTATGAACTGTGCTCAATACAGTATCTTTTACATAGTTGGTAGAATAGGTTCTCAATATTTATTAAATTGGTTAAGTTAAATTAAGTTTGTTTGGATTGTTAACAGAAAAAAAGATGATGAGCGAACCACCTTAAAAATAAGCCAACTTGTACTTGCTATCTGAATTATCTGAACTTAGTAAAAGCCCTGGTGGCACAGTGGTCAAAGCGCTCGCCTGCTAATAGAAAGGTCAGTGGTTCGAACCCATCAGCCGCTCCATGGGAGAAAGATGTGGCAATCTGCTTTCATAAAGATTACAGCCTTGGAAACCCTGTGGGTTAGTTCTACTCTGAGTAGTTCTTCTATGAGTTGGAATCCACTAGCCAGCAGTGGATTTTAACAGAAGTAAAATAAAAAACAAATTAATGAATAGCCACTGACAATCTTGCTCTCGCCATGAAAATCACAGCCAAAATACACATATTATCTTTAACACAGAAACAGATCTTTTTAAATTAAAAGATTTCCATGGCCACTTAAATCTACTCCTTTATTTTGCTTGATAAACTGAAGAAATGGGAATATTGGAAGCATCTACTTTTATGTGAGCAATAAGATACAAAGTATATTTTATAGTGTGATGGCACACATTCTGGAGGTTTAAAAAATTTTAAAGCACACTACTTTATAGAAGTACACAACTAGAGGTGGCTTGTGTGCCAGTGAAATGACATCAAAGACATTTTTGCTGTTAAAAACATAAAATACATGTTTTAAAATTCACCATTAGAAATGGCATAGTCTATGTTTTAAAAATGAGGCATTGTCCACCAGAAACTGAAATTATTAATTACAACCATGCACTTTTAAATGGTGGACTACTTATCTTTCATTTGGAACGCTAATTGTGTGTTTTTTTTAATGATGGCGGCAAAGTCATTCTATGAGTTAATTGCTTATAAGAAAAATCAAAATGAGAGGCTGATTAACTCTATTACCCCCAAAATTGGATACTTATAATGATGTATAATTTCTAAGAAATAATGAATTCATATTTTTCCCCATTTCTAACTAAAGAACCAGAAAATGGATAAAGAAACATGTCAAATGATTTCCAGTTCAGTAGCTGTTGAACAGCATCTTGTCGGGTTATTGAAATTATCTCTTTTATTTAAAATACACACATGACTGAATAAAATGCATCTTATTACTCATAAAGGTCCCTTAGAATATCTGCATTTTAGAAAATGAAAAATAAAGAACATGATTTGGGGAGGTTGTTAGGTGAAAGAATAAAATAATAGGTACATTAGAAACAGAGTTCTGGTTTGCAGTTAGTCATGAAAAACATATTTATATGTATAAACAACAGTACTTGTGTGTGGGAATATATTTTAAGCAGAGGTGAAACTGAAACTTTAAAACAGTCTGTTATAAAAATCCACTTTTAAAAGAAACAGAACAAGAAACTAAGAAATAATTATAATTAAGGTTCAAATGAGTACTAAGTATTCCACTCTTTAAAAGTGCAGGGTCATAATTAAGAATGTCATCTTCTGACACAGTTTTTCTATGTATATGCTATTTTCAAAACAAAGAATTTGTCATTTTTTAAGCAGTGGATTTCAAAAGATATATTTCATGTTTTTAAGAGCTAAATGTTCTTTGATACCATTCAACCGGCACACCAATCCACCCTATATGTGTGCTGTTATAAAAAAGTTCTTTTGAATTACAGATTGTTCTAACGTGTGCCATCTTCTTCTATTTGTACTACAAAAGGATTCCTTGGCGATGATGGAACTTAGAGATGAGATTCCTATAACATGATTCAATTCACAAAAATACAATTTGAATGCAATCTTTTAGAAATACCATTATTCTAGTTAATGAAGGACTTCTACACATGACAATATTACAAATAGCAATTATAGTAGAGCAGAAAAGGACCAGATAGTAAATATTTTAGGCTTTTTGGCTCATTTGGTCTCAGTAGCAACTACTCAACTCTGCCATTATAGCGCAAAGTAGATCAAGATAATATGCAAACATATGGATGCATCTGTATTTCAATAACACATATAAAAACAGGTGGCAAGCTGATTTGGCTCGTGGGCTATAGTCTGCCAACCTCTGTAAACTCTGTGTTTCTCCTAAGCCCCATAACTAAAATGTGGAATGTTAATAAATGAATGAATGAATAAGTAAATACATAAAGTAAAATACAAATAAAAGGATACCTAGCCACGACTTTCTCTAGTGAAGTAGGTTGAGTTAAAAAAAGGCATGTGAAGTTTGAATATTTTCATTATTATTATAAAAAACGTGACGAGCATGTATTTGGATCCTAGAAAAATATAATTTAACCAACTACTTTGGAATTCTCTTTCAATTCTACTGAAATTAAAATATTAATATTTTAAAACCATATTGTTTTTAATCATTTAATAGTGAGAAAAGCATATAAATAATTTCAGAGTGACTAGGATATGTATTTTAAGCCAAAGTAACTATAAAACAGTGATGCATTTTTACACAGCTTTCTCAACTAAAATGGGCAGTTAGGCTAAGAACAATCATGAAGACTTTTACCTTCGCCAATCTTCCTGTGAGAAATAAGTCTTCAAATTATGTGCTTATAGTCTAGTTGCCTTTTTAGCCTTAATTATAGCATTCATAATGACACACGATTTTGTGACATGACACATATTTAAATGTGTTTTTACGTTAATTCCCTTTTATAACCAGACTATTGAGTTATTTAGGAAACAACCATGATAACAGGTGTCCTGAAACTAGGGATTGACATGATTTAAGAGAAATAAGAACGGCAAACCAGTATTTGCGTTGTTAGGTGCTGATTTTCCCTTATGGAACTTTTAAACTATAAGAACGTATGCTATGTCCACCATTTGCATTGTTGAGGTATGATCTCTATAATAACAAAGTGTGCATGTTTTATGTCACTGGGAGAAATTTTCGCATCTGGATGTTTGTTGGTTCATTTAATAAAACTTTATTGCAGGCCTAATGTGTACCAGGTACAGTATTGGAGATACAGAGACAAAATATAAGGTCAGAGCCCTCCAGGCACTCACAGTCTAGAGGCATTACAGTTCATGTTTAAGCTAATTGTTCTAAGTGAAAATTGATAATAGAATCTATTCCATTTGACACTAACATTCATATATGAACAGGCAAAATGGGGGGCAATTGCATAGTTGCTATGAAGAACTGACAGGCATTCAGTCAACAAACATTTATGATGATTAAAGTACTAAAAAGGGTGAGTGAATATGTAAAACATGGTCTCTGCCTTTAGAGAATGTGAAACGTAGTGGGGGAGGAGACACATGCACAAAAAACTATAACACAAGCTGGAATATAATAATTTGAAATACATTTTACAAGAGAGGTACAAAAATCCGATATAAAGTTGAGAGGAAAGAATGATTAATACCAAATGCATGGGAAGAGTTTTGCAAAGGAGATGAAATTAAAATTGGGCCATGAAGATTGCTTTTTTTGATAAGAAGAGAGAGGAGGGATGGGCATTCCATACTGAAACCATGACAGAAGGGATTAAAAAACCTGAAAACCATGCAGTTAATAACAGTACCTACTTCTCTGGGTTATTGTGAAGATTAAACGAAATAAAACACACAAGTGGCAGAAGAAAGAGTGGTTAAAAGTTTAAACTCAGGGATCCACCTGCCTGAGTTTGAATCCAAGTTCTGTTACTTACCAACTGTGAAATCTTGGGCAAGTTACTTAATTTTGAGGTGCCTCAATTTCCTGATCTGTAAAATTCAGATGATTATGCTACCTTATAGGGTATCAGAGTTAAATGATATATACATATAAAGCACTTAAGAGTAATGCCTGACACATAGTAACTGCTCAATAAATGATTGCTATTTCTCACTATTAATGTTAGTATTATTTGATAAAACGCTTAAAACAATGCCTGGCATATTGGAAAACCAAACCCAAACCCACTGCCGTTGAGTGAATTCCAACTCATAGTGTCCGGATAAGGTTTCCAAGGCTGTAAATCTCTACTGAAGCCGACTGCCACATCTTTCTCTTGTGGAGCCCCCGGTGGTTTCAAACCACTGAACTTTCGGTTAGCAGTCGATCGCTTTAGCCACTGCTCCACCAGGGCTCCTTGGTATATTGTAGGGGTTCAGTAATGTTAGCGTTTATAAATAACAAAATGCGCATTGAGCAGAAAATAAAACATTTGGGGTGGAAAAATTGTTAGGGATAGGAGGTCTTCACGTATTATTTGCTGTTTTTAGCTGCCGTCAAGTTGGCTCCGACTCATGGCGACCTTATGTATAACAGAAAAGAAAGTTGCCCAGTTCTGTGCCATCTTAATGATCATTGGTATGTTTGAGTTCATTGTTGTGGCATAGTCAGATATTATAAGTCCATTTTATTTTTTAAAAAATGATTAAAGAAGACTACAATACTAAACATTTTATCTAAAGTTGCGTATATTAAAAACATCAGACTGACACAATGATGAATGGCTTTAAATTTTCCTTTTATATGGCCTCTTTTATTCTGTCTTTACTTCTGACTTGGGCGATCATTAGGGATAATTTGAATTTTATGATAATGGAGGAAATTGGCAAGTCACTTGTGAAATATTATGGCAATAATGGTTTTGTACTAAAGATAAATCTTTTATCTTCTCTAAAATAATATGATGTGTCAGTAAATGTAAGTCAAAAATCATATACATATTTGTTTAGCCAACAACCTTTAGGGGAGCTTGCCATGCATAATAATAAGGCGATTTTAATAATTTCCATTGTAGGCAAAAAAAAGTTTGGAAAAATGTATCAAAAATAATTTCTGTTTTCTTTGGTTTTAGTCATAAGCATGTGTGCTTTTCAGATAAACATTCATTCAACTGAAAATATAATCGTGTCAATATTAAAAAAATATTCATGGGGGGAATGTGCATGTAAATGATATACACAGAAGAGATAAAGATGGTGATGGAAGGTCCATAGCTAAAGAAGAAATTATGACTCTCACTCAAGAGAAAAGTTATTAATTCATTAATTGATAATGCTCATGGTTTTTTCTTTCTTTCTTTTTTTTTTTTTGGCCACCTCAATTCTTAGTTGTCCATCACAGGTCTTCTTGTTTCTTACAGCCACTAATGGCTGTCAGCGAAAAACAGTGTTTCTGAATTGCACACTTCCTTTGTTTATCTGGATCCTAGAACCACTCAATACCTTCTCAGAATCAGAGTTGTTAGCATGGCCCTGAAGAGATTTCTTAAGCTAAGTAGTGATTATTTTTCTCTCTCGATAAAAACTGGGGCTTTGATATCAAGTGTATCTGAGTCATTAGATATTATTTTTGTGGAGAGAGAGAGGAGCCTGTTACAAGTTTTGATATTGCTAACTAGGCTGGAAAATAACCGAGGCAGTCCATCTTTACCCATGTGGGAAGCTAATATGAAAGCATATGGCCAAGCCTTTGCTGAAAAAAAGGGCTCTCTGCTCTTGGCTATCTCGCTAGGGAACTTTGAAGGGGTTATGCATTCTCTGACCCTGTCTCTTCGCCAACTCAGAGGGTCTGAGGAGGAAATAAGCTTTTTTCACCTCAGTTAATAGGACATTTGTTAGCTTTTTATTTGATTTGTTTTGTTTTGTTTTGTTTTTTGTTAAGACAAAGGGCCTTGTTTAGTTCTTAGTGTCCCTCTTTACTATAGTGCAATTAATGTTACCGTATTTCAATCACCAGTAGCCACCGAATTACGACGGGGTTCCACTCCGATGACTCCGTTGTAATCAGGTTCTGACTTAAGTTGAATACCTCTATTTTTTAGTTTTTAGTTTTCATTATTATTGCCTTTTATTATCAATATCTTTATAAATCCAATCTTTGAATATCTGCAAGTGAACATCTGAGAGTGATAACATCAACAAATTACGTGCTGCAATATTGTATGTAGTACATATTACTAACAATAAGATGTACCAACAACAAACCAACAAACAAACAAATGGAAGGTTGCAAGTGTGATTCATCATAAGTCGAGTATGTCATAAATTGGGGAATACCTGTAATGTCATTGTTTGGTTTATCATTTGCTTTATTTTATTTTTCATTCATTCGTTCATGAAGAGTAGTTTTCTAACTTTATAACTTTTATGCCTTTTCGAATAGAGAAGAGTGAGTGCAGGTGCAGCTCCAAACAGGCCTATTTCATTGTGATTTTCTCTACAGAGGTTCTTTTATAATGCTAAAATGCATCTCCTATCCCTCTTTGAGGTGGTCCTCAGGGAAGTTGCTATCTCTATGCCTAAAGTCATATACCTTGACAACTTTGTGGACCTGCAGGCTAGAATATCCCAATAAACTGGACCTGCAAAATAACTCAGAACAACTGTTAAAAGATCATTCTATTGTTTCTATTTCATAAAAATTTCATAATTGAGATCATTCATTCACTCTTCAAAGATACAGACAAGTAAGTCATGTTCTCTGCCATCAAGGGGCTTTTGTGCTAATGGGCGAGATACATACGTAGACGCTGGATGATCTAAGTGCTATGATAGAAATATGTGTAGGTTTAGTGGGGCACAAAGAAGAGAATGGACAGTATTAGCTAGGTGGGGGAATGAAAGAGGTAGTAAAAGGATTCCCAAGTAACATGCTTTCCCTCTCTTCACAGAATGCCATCTTGTTATTATAATCTGTATGGCAAATTCCCTCTACTCCTTTTAGAGTTAACTGAATTGTGCTCTCTTCCAGGAAAATTTCCCTGACTCCTCCCTGCTCCCCTCCTCTACCTTCCCAACTGCTTTTGTACATGCCTCTATTAAAGTAATTATCATATTTTATTGCAATTTCATGTGTACCTATTACTGCTGCCACTGACTAAGCTTAACTACAAACTCCTTGAGGCTAAGGAGCATATGTTTTCAATCACTTATCACTAAATTCTGACTACACATAATGGGCAATCAATAAGTATGTATTATTCAGTAGTTCAAACACTTAAGTATTAACATTGCTTCAGTTAAAACACTTATGTTATGTATGGCGGATTAAAGATAACTACAGATTATTTAACCTTCCTCTCCTTAAATATGGCTGGCCTATGATTGTTTTGACTAACTTTAAGAGAGCTTCCACCATGGTCCCCCAGCACCCTGACCTGTCATTAAGAAGTCCAACTACATGACTAGAGAGACCAGGTGGAGAGGCCTTGAAATTACATGAAAAGGGAGAGAGGCTCAGCTAGGCCCTGCCTTCTCGCTGACCCTGTCAAGGTGGCAAGCATATGTATTAAATTATCTTGGACCCTCCAGATCAGCCCATATGCTAACTAAATTATCAGTGAGTGACTCTGTCTTAGGCTAGATTCTCTAGAGAAGAAAAATCAGTAAAATGTATATATATATATATAGAGAGAGAGAGAGAGAGATTTATATCAAAGAAATGGCTTAAGTGGTTGTAGGGGCTGTAACGCCCCAAGTCTGTGAGTTAGGAAAGAGGCTTCTTCTGATTCACGTAGCTGCAGGGGCTGGAGAACTCAGGATCTGTCGGCAAGACCACAGGTAAGCTGCTAGCTCAAGCGCCAAGAACCAGAGGTCAGACCAACAGGAGCCAGCTGCAGGATCCAGAGTGAGCAAACCCCTCCCCACAGCCCTGCCTGAACTTCTACCCACACTTGATGCAGGCCACACTCCCAAGAAAACTTCCCTTTAACTGACTGGCTACTCAAAGCAGATCCCATCATGGGGGTGATCACTTATGAAATCTTAACAGGGAAGTGATCACAACATTATACAACTACCAAAACACTGAGAATCATGGCCAAGCCAAGATGACACACATATTTGCTTTGTCACATGTTTGTCTATTATGCCATCCTCTAATGAACCATCAAAAGATCTTATTTTGTGATGCACTTTGAAATAAGTTGACATCAGTGCACTTTATCCTTAAATATTTCAACATAGCATATCATTAACTAGAGTTTAATATTTAGTTACATTTTTTCTTTTCAGGTAAAATCGACATACAATAAAATACACAGATCTTAAAAATCTTAATGTTCAATCAGCTGAGTTTTGATAAATGCATACACTTGTGTAACCCAAAATTTCATCAAGATATAGAATATTAACATTACTTCAGAAAGGTTCTTTATACCTCTTCTAAGTCAATCTTTGCCTCTAGCACCCCTAGATATAGACATTTATTGGGTTTTGTTTCTTCCATTGTTGTTGTTAGTTGCTCTTAAGTCGGCTCATACTCATAACAACCTAGATTTAGCATATTCTAGAATTTATATAAAAGTTATTGTTGATTTTGTAGTCTTTTTTGTAAGTCTTCTCTCATTAAGCATAAAATTTTTGAGAATCAGCCATGTTGTTGTTTTTAATCAGAGGTTCATTCCCTTTTGTTGCTGAGTAGAATTCCATAGCATGAATTTACCTCAATTTGTCTACCCATTCTTCTCGTGATGAACACCTGAGTTGTTTCCAGTTTTTAATTATTATGAATAAAGCTGCTTTTAACATTTTTGTGTACATATTTCTGTGAACATATACTTTTATTCCTCTTAGGTAAATACCTAGGAATAGAATTGCTGGATCATAGTGTAAATGTGTGGACAGTATTACAAGAAACTGCCAAAACACCTTTTCAAAGCAGTTATACTGTTTTACATTCCTAACAACAATATATGAGAGTTCTGGTTAATCTACATCCTTGTCAACTTTTAGTGTAGTCATTTAATTGTAACTATTCTGGAAGGTGTGTAATGGTATATAATTGTGGCTTTAACTTGTATTTGCCTGATGATTAATAATGTTGAGCACTTTTTTATGTGCTGATTGGCCATTTTTATATTTTGCTTTGTGATATGTCTGGTCAAATATTTTGCCCTTTAAAGATGTTTTTTGTCTTTTTATTACTGATTTTAGGAATTCTTTATATATTCTGGATACCAGTCCTCCCTTTTGGCTTTCTAACTCCAGGTCTTTGCACATTTCATTGTAGTACTTTACTTTGTCTTCTTGAGCTACCCTTTGACTTCTTCTATTCTGCTCTTTTACTTCATTGTTTCTTAAATTCCCTTTAGCTGCTTGATGTTCAAGAGCAAGTTCAGAGTCTGTTCTAACATCCATTTTAGTCCTTTCTTTCCTGTCTTTTTAACCACCTCTTGCTTTCTTCATGTATGATGTCCTTGATGTCATCCCACAACTCGTCTGGTTTTCTGTCATTAGTGTTCCATGCAGCAAATCTATTCTTGAGATGGTCTCTCAATTCAGATGAGATATACTCAAGGTGGGAAGAACACACTCGGCATTTTTCAAGGTGAGAGAACTGAATAAAAAATTAAAGCCTCGAGTTGTAATATTGAAGAATTCTACACAGAAAATATTAAACAATGCAGGAAGCATCCAAAGAAGGTGGAAGGAATACATACAGTCACTGTACCAGAAAGAATTGGTCCACATTCAACCATTTCGGGAGGTAGCATAAGAACCGATGGTACTGAAGGAAGAGGTCCAAGCTGCACTGAAGGCATTGAGGAAAAACGAGGCTCCAGGAACTGATGGAATACCAACTGAAATGTTTCAACAATTGATGCAGAGCTGAAAGTGCTCACTCATCTATGCCAAGAAATTTGGAAGACAGCTACCTGGCCAACTGACTGGAAGAGATCCACACTTATACCCTTTCCAAAGAAAGGTGATCCAACAGAATTTGAAAATTATCAAATAATATCATACACAAGTAAAATTTTGCTGAAGATCCTTCAAAAGCGGTTGCAGCAGTACATCGACAGGGAACCGCCAGAAATTCAAGCCAGATTCAGAAGAGGACGTGGAACCAGGGATATCATGGCTGATGTTAGATGGATCCTGGCTGAAAGCAGAGAATACCAGAAAGATGTACCTGTGTTTTATTGACTATGCAAAGGCATTCCACTGTGTGGATCATAACAAATTATGGATAACATTGTGAAGAATGGGAATTCCAGAACACTTAATTGTGCTCATGAGGAACCTGTACTTAGACCAAGAGGCAGTTGTTCGAACAGAACAAGGGGATACTGTGCGGTTTTAAGTCAGGAGAGGTGTGCGTCAGGGTTGTATCCTTTCACCATACTTATTCAATCTGTATGCTAAGCAAATAATCTGAGAAGCTGGACTATATGAAGAAGAACGTGGCATCAGGATTGGAGAAAGATTCCTTAACAACCTGTGTTATGCAGATGACATAACCTTGCTTGCTGAAAGTGAAGAGGACTAGAACCACTTACTGATGAAGATCAAAGACTACAGCCTTCAGTATGAATTACACCTCAACATAAAGAAAACAAAAATCCTCACAACTGGACTAATAAGCAACATCATGATAAACGGAGAAAAGATTGAAGTTGTCAAAGGCTTCATTTTACTTGAAGCCACAATCAACACCCATGGAAGCAGCAGTCAAGAAATCAAAGGATGCACTGCATTGGGCAAATCTGCTGCAAAAGACCTCTTTAAAGTGTTAAAAAGCAAACATGTCCCTTTAAGGACTAAGGTGCACCCGACCCAAGCCATGGTGTTTTCAATCGCCTCATATGCATGCGAAAACTGGAAAATGGATAAGGAATACCTAAGAAGAATGTATGCCTTTGTATTATGGTGTTGGCAAAAAATATTGAATATACCATGGACTGCCAGAAGAACAAACAAGTCTGTCTTGGAAGAAGTACAGCCAGAGTGCTCCTTAGAAGCCAGGATGGTGAGACTTTGTCTCAGGTACCTTGGACATGTTATCGGGAGGGACCAGTTCCTGGAGAAAGACATCATGCTTGGTAAACTAGAGGGTCATCGAAAAAGAGGAAGACCCTCAATGAGATGAACTGACACAGTGGCTGCAACAATGGGCTCAAGCATAACAATGATTGTGAGGATGGCGCAGAACCAGGCAGTGTTTTGTTTTATTATACACAAGGTCACTGTGAGTTGGAAAAGGCAGTCTCTATAGATATGCTCTACAGATCTGTCTTGGAAGAAGTACAACCAGAATGCTCCTTAGAAGGAAGGTTAGCGAGACTACATCTCACATCCTTTGGACATGTTATTGGGAGGGATCAGTCCCTGGAGAAGGACATCATGCTTGGCAAAGTAGATGGTCATCGAAAAAGAGGAAGACCCTCAATGAGATGAATTGACACAGTGGTTGCAAAAATGGGCTCAAGCATAACAAGGCGCAGGACCAGACACTGTTTCCTTCTTTTGTGCATAGAGTCACTATGAGTCTGAACAGACTGGACGGCACCTAACAACAACAACCTACTCAAGGTTGTACTTTGATTCTCGTGGACTTTTAATTTTCTTTAGCTTCAACTTGAACTTACATATGAGCAATTGATGATCTGTTCTGTAGTTGACCCCTGGCCTTGTTCTGACTGGTAATATTGAGCTTCTCTATCATCTCTTTCAACAGATGTAGTCAATTTGATTCCTCTGTTTTCTGTCCAGCGAGGTCCATGTGTATAGAAGCCATTTATGTTGTTGGAAAAAGGTTGTTGTTGTTAGGCACCGTCGTGTCAGTTCCAACTCATAGCAACCCTGTGTACAACAGAACAAAACACTGCCCTGTCCTGAGCCATCCTC
>NW_004444002.1:5107166-5136851 GCF_000243295.1 Trichechus manatus latirostris
TGTCAATCCATCTCATTGAGGGTCTTCCTCTTTTTTGCTGACCCTCTACTTTACCAAGCATGATGTCCTTCTCCAGGGACTGGTCCCTTCTGATAACATGTCCAAAGTATGTGAGACATATAGTCTTGTCATCTGCTTCTAAGGAGCATTCTGGTTGTACTTCTTCTAAGACAGATTTGTTCTTAATAAATAATTTGTTGGTTTTGCAAAATTCTTTCATGCAATCTCAGGTGTTGTTTCTATCACCAAGGCCATATTTTCCAACTACTGATCCTTCTTCTTTGTCCCTAGATGTGCCTAGATGTGATTTTTCTTGTATTTTAACTTGCTTGGGAGTTTTCTGAGTTTCTGGAGTACATACATTTATGTTTTTCACCAAACTTGAGAAAATTTTAGTCATTTTTCTCTTTACATTCCTCCCCCTCAACTCACTTGCTCTCTCTTCTCCTTCTGGGAGTCCAATTACAAGTGTGTCTATTCTTTAGATATTATTTCTCAGGTCACTGAGACTCTGTTAATTTATTTTCAATCATTTTTCTCTCTGTTCTTCAGATTGGATAATTTCTATTTATCTATATTCGTGTTCACTGGACTTTTCTTTTGTTATGTCCAATTTGCTATTAATGAAGTCCATCCAGTGAATTTCTTTTGCAGACATTTTAGTTTCTTTTCTCAAATTCCCATTTGTCTCCTTTTTATAATTTCTAATTTTTTTGCTCTAATTTTTTATTATGCAATTTATTACAAGCATATTTTCCTTTATATCATTAAACACAGTTACAATAATTACTTTAAAATTCTTATCTGTTAATTCCAGCATCTGGGTCATTTTGGTGTCAGTCTCAATTGATTGCCTTTTCATTTGAATATGGGTCACATTTTCCTGATTCTTCATATGTCTATTAGTTTTGGTTTTATCCTGAACACTATAAATGATACATTGCAGAAATTATGGATTCTTTTATATTCCTCTGAAGGGTAATGCTTTTGTTGTTGTTGTGATAACAGACCTTAAATTGACTGGACTTATACTTCTAACTCTACTTCCCCTGTGGTTTCCAGGGGCTGAAATATGTGTTTAGTTATTTTAGCCTTAGCTGGGATGCTTGCAATCTGCCTCACACATACATAGTTCAGGGGTAGATATATGAGAAAAAATTTCACACAGAATTTAGGGCTCACCTTCTGTGGCTCTCTTCTTTATGGGAGTCTCTCTTCACTTTCCAGCTGCTGTCATTGCCCCTAAGTCTGTTGTCCGGTTCCTCAAGTCATTATAGTTTTGGGTTTTCTGTTCAAGTTCATCTACCTCACTTGGCAATAACTAAGACCTGCCTTCAGTCAAAAAGCTCTGAAATATGGACACTCAACCAGTTCCCTTCCCTTCTTCTAAGTGTAATATCCTGAAGTTTCCTTGGGTTTTGAAATTGCTCTCTAGTGCCTTCAGACTTTTTTTTAAACCACAATTTATAGTTGTTATCTGTAGGAATGTTGGTCCGATAAGAGTTACTCCTCTATTCTCAAACATGCAACTTCCCAACTATGTGATTTTAGGATATATAAATAAGAAAAAACAATGAATGGGACCAAATGATTCCCAATCTATATTTTGTTGACTGTTGCATAGATATAAATCTTACTCCAGATTTAGTATAACACAAATTCATTTCATATATGTATTTCATTTTGACAAAATCTTGATTTCTTGTGTTTTCACATTTTTGTTGTGAATTTTCCAGAAGGAGAACTTGTGTATTGTAATTTAGTCTGTCTTTTTTTTCTTTCAATGACTTTGATATTTTACAATTTGTTTTTACTTTTGAGAATTGGAGAGTTTTCCTGCTAAAACAAGGATGAATTTAGATTAATAATTATAATTTCAAGTGTAAAAATAAATATGACTAAAGTAATATGCTCTTTATAGATCAAAATATGAGCCCAAATTAGCAAAAATCCTACTCTGTCTTAAGAAGATGAAATAATAAATACAAATTTATTATTTTAACTGTTGTCAAATTGGTTTAAAACACAGAGATGATATACTTGGCATGACATTTTACTACAGTTCATATTTCAAGTCTAAATTTGTGGAATTGGAAGTATGATTCTTAAAATAATCTCAAATGCACTGTAAATTATAAATTTGTAGCACACTGTAAACAGGATGTGTTGTTTACAGCTGTTTAGATCCACTAAATATCTGTGGATTTGCTCCCTCAGCTACAGCAGGAACTTACTGGCTGTAACTCCCTGCCTTGTTCAATAACTTCCAGTAATTATCAGGAAGAAAATGCAATAAATTTATGTAATAGACTGCTCCTTTGCTATAATATACAATCAGAGGAGATCAATGCTTCTTACAATAAGGAGAAGAATTACAACTGTGTTTTATTTTATAGCTTTGGTAATACAGCTTTGGAAACCACCAGAGGGAGTAGAGTTAAACTTCAGTGGTCAAATTCCATTGCCGTAAAACATAGCCTGGGGCTGACATTTTACAAAGTAGCAACACAACAAGGAGCTGTGTACTTCTTAGCCGACTATTTTATTTGTTCACTCATCCAGCTAGTGAAAGACCTTCGTGTATTGCTGCTCTTTTAGTTCATATGCCTGGAATAATAAGGATCTATCTGAATGTAATAAATAATAATCAAGTTTAACCTTTGGCCACATCATTACAAGAAAGGAGAGATAGACAGAGTTGATAACGAAACCTCCAGTGTTGCAGTAACCCACAATGACTTGTTCATTACAAAGTTATATTTGTCACGGTTTTAAAAATATACTTTTATTGTGGCTTAAATCAAAAGGCATTTTTGAGCCCTGCCTAGTTATGCTTAAAGTATAATTACACGCTACATATCTTGGTAAGTAAATGAAAGCCTTTTCTTTGTTATTTGTTATAAATTTCTACTCTGCCTGTAGCTAAAAGAAGGCCAGGCCTCTAAAGTGTTTCAAGTATAATGCACAGTGAATATAAAACAGTCCATTAATTGGGATAATAGGTCCCAGCATGTAATTGCATTTCTCAGGTACTATGGATAGCAACTGAGTGAAGTGGTATTTATTCAAGGTTGTTAGTCACCCGTGGATAACTTTATTTGTCCACCGATGCTTAAATAAATGCATCATCCATCAGTAAGAATATTTATGAAGAAATTTATAACAAAAATCATTATTGCATCTCAAATTATGAAAGGAAACAGTATATAAAAGTTACTGAAGAATGACACAATAAAGTCTTTCCACTGCTGCAGGTTACTTGCTTTTATGCTGGTGGACAGTAAAATATTGTGGAAACTCAAGAATAAATGTGGGCCAAACATGATTACTGTGTTTTGCTTGATATTGTGCTATTCAACAAAATATCTGTAAGACATGAAATAAATTTCATTGCCAATTTCTAGCCCCATGTACTTGCACTGTTTTTCAAGAAAAAAAAATAAAAAGGAATTCATCAACAATCTGTCAACATGTCACAAACCTTTGTGAGCTCTGAAATAGTGTGTGGGGGTCTTTGTTAACAGCTGTAAAAATGTTTCCTTTGGTTTTCATTTAATAGGTTGTTGATTATTTCTAAGGTATTAAAAATGAAAACATATGTTATATCCCATCATGCAGATTACTCCACACCTCATTTAGAACGAGTTGAGAGAGTCAAGAGGAAGTCACGAGTTCCATGGGCTCAGGACAAGATTATACTCTACCCCAGCCATCTTCGGCAGAACTGAAAGGAGAACATCTAGAACTTTGATTTATCCACCATCCTTCCTGACTCCTCAGTATCCTAACATCATCACCTCCATTATGTGCTCTGAGGTCACCTGGATGAATCCCATGATTTCCTTAGTCCTCAAAAGCAGTCCGGGACTCTTAGAAGATCCTCATTCCTGACTGTAACTTCTATCAGACTCTGTGGTCTATGAGGCAACCCTCTACCCTATCACTCCCTTTTTCTTTTCTTTGCTTTATCGTTCTCCATACCATCCATCACCTTTTCATTTATTAAATAGTGTATTTATTTGTATATTTATCATTACAAAAATAAAAGCTCCATGGAGATATATATATGTGTGTATATGTATGTTGTAATGCTGTTGGTGTTAGGTGCCATCGAGTCGATTCCAACTTATAGTGACCCTATGTACAACAGAACGGAACACTGCCCAGTCCTGCGCCATCCTCACAATCGTTTTGCTTGAGCCCATTTTTGCAGCCACTGTGTCAATCCATCTCATCAAGGATCTTCCTCTTTTTCACTCACCTTCTACTTTACCAAGCACGATGTCCTTCTCTAGGGACTGGTCCCTCCTGACAACATGCCCAAAGTAAGTGAGACGAAGTCTCGCCATCCTTGCTTCTAATGAGCATTCTGGCTATACTTCTTCCAAGACAGATTTGTTCATTCTTCTGGCAGTCTATAGTATACTCAATATTCTTCACAAACGTCGTAATTCGAAGTAATCAATTCTTCTTCGGTCTTCCTTATTCATTGTCCAGCTTTCCCATGCATATGAGGCGATTGAAAACACCATGGCTTGGGTCAGGCTAACTCTAGCCCTTAAAGTGATATCTTTGCTTTTTTAACACTTTAAAGAGATCTTTTGCAGCAGATTTGTCCAGTGTCATTGATTTCTTGACTGCCGCTTGCATGGGCATTGATTGTAGATTCAAGTAATATGAAATCCTTTACAACTTCAGTATTGTCTCCATTTATCATGATGTTGCTTATTGGTCCATATGGAGCTCTGGTTGGCACAATGGTTAAGCGCTCGGCTGTTAACCAAAATGTCAGCAGTTCAGACCCACTAGCAGCTCCACGGGAGAAAAGGCCTGGGGATCTGCTCCCATAAAGATTACAGTCTAGAAAACCAAATGAGGCAGTTCTACTCTTGTCATATATAGTGGCTATGAGTCGGAATTGACTTGACCACACACTACAACTATCTATCTGTCTATCTATAGCTCCTATTTTATTTTCTGCGGAATTCCCTGTGACTGGCACATAGTAGACGCACTATAAATATTGCTTGCATGTCTGACTGACTGAATGGATCTTTTTCCTCTTTGATGTAAAACAGACATCTCTATAATTAAAATGGAGAAAAATATTCTATTGGAAGAAGAGGACTTTACGGAGCTCCAAGAGACAGTGTATATCACGTCTTGTGTTACTGAATAATTTTTGGAAAACAGAAATATTGTTCCTAGCTGCACTACAAATTTTTTGTCCTGTGTTACTGGTCACTGCATTACACCCGTAAATATGAGAATTATTGTTGCTAGGTGCTGCTGAGTCGGTTCCGGCTCATAGCGACCCTATGTACCCACAGAATGAAACGCTGCCCGGTCCTGCGCCATCCTCACAATCATTGTTATGCTTGAGCCCATTGTTACAGCCACTGTGTCAATCCATCTTATTGGGGATCTTCCTCTTTTTCAATGACCCTCTACTTTACCAAGCATGATGTCCTTCTCCAGGGACTGATCCCTCCTGACAACATGTCCAAAGTAAGTGAGATGAAGTCTCGCCATCCTTGCTTCTAAGCAGCATTCTGGTGGTACTTCTTCCAAAACAGATTTGTTCGTTCTTTTGGCAGTCCACCGTATATTCAATATTCTTCACCAACACCACAATTCAAAGACGTCAATTCTTCTTCGGTCTTCCTTATTCATTGTCCAGCTTTCGCATGCATATGAGGTGACTGAAAACAAATATGACAATAGTTTTGTTTTTTAAGTTAGGAAGTTTTTGCTGTTTCTGATGTTTGTTAGACTACAGTAATTAGTAATCCCGTTTTTCCTCAATTTGTGTTCACGTGTAATCATTCATGTAGGTTTGTATGTGTATAATATACCATGAGTAAGGACTAGCTGGCCCAGGAACTTTTAAAATTTGAGTTCATAGAGTATCTTGTTGATTCACAACAAAATTTAAAGTTTCCCCCTTGTTCTGAAGTGTATTAAGCCTTTAGAGTATCGCCATGTGATTATTGAAGATATTGGGTGAAGAACTGAAAATTGAGGGAAAAAAATCTGTTAAGGGTTGTACCTGTTTCATTGGCAAAGTCACCCTTACATACAAATGAGCCAATGTTCTAAGAGTCTGGGAATTTTCCTTTCAGCTATGAAAGAAATATGAGACAAAAATTAATTACTACGTCCTTAAAAGCTTCCACGTGCATTTTGTTTTAAAAAGGAGAGATATACTTATTCTTTAGGTTTTGCTAGGAGTAAATATTTTTCTAGTGACAAAGAATAGACAAATATTCTGACATTGACTAGCAAGGCAAAGAGAAGATTTAAAGATTTCGAAGAGAGAGATTACTGATTTTGAAATCAGAGTTCACTGATAACCTAACATAATATAATCATTAACTAACGTTGATGGGTGCTTAATAGGTTTACTGTTTCTGTATGTTTTCTGTAACCAGTTATGAAAGAGAGACATTATGTATATGATATGATAGCATTTCAACCTCTTGATCAGCATTGACACATCTCTGGAAAATCTAATGAGATATGCTGTCTTTTAGAATCTTACTTGACATGGTCATTAAAATTAGAATAACTGTTTTTCAGGGATTCAATCTGGATTATGGTTTCTTAATATCATTTAATGACTAACAGAGGGGTACACCAATGTACAGTTTTATGGTTGAAAAGGGTTATGAACAAAAACAATAAAAATAAGGTGCCCTTAAGGCTTCTAATGTGGTATATACCTAAAGAAGTTTTCATTGAGAAAACTGCATCTGTTCTTTCCCTAGATCGTCCTTGAGAGAAAACAGGCAGCTAAAAACTGTTGTTAAAAAATATGTTGATATCTTCCATCTTAACACAGATCCTTCTCTGTAGAGCTTCCTTCCTTTTCCAAGTTTCTATATTTTCCTTTGGGACATAAGTTATTAACTTAAAACCTACTTACTTAAGAAATGCCAGAGAAGGGCTTTGAAATGACATTGTCTCTTATAATGTATATCTCTACTGATATTTGGGCATCACTTTAAGCTCTGCGTTATACACCTGTGTTAAAATGTTATCCACATACGGAAGAGTGTCAATAATATTAACATGTACCTAATGTAGAATATGGAGCCCTGGTGGTGAAGTGATTAAGAGCTTGGCTGCTAAACAAAAGGTTGGCAGTTCGAATCCCCCAGCCCCTCCTTAGAAACCCTGTGGAGCTGTGGACTCTGTCCTATAGGGTAGCTATGAGTCAGAATCCACTTGATGGCAACGGGTTTGTTTGTTTTTTTTAAATGTAGAACAGAAATTCTACTTATGACAGACTTGGACATGTGTTGTTTAGGCCCTTCAGGGAAGGACTTGTCACCTCCTCCAGATAGTGCTTTAATTGCAGAGACTCACCTTGTTCAACGTCATGACCTTCCAGGGATAGCCCATATCCAATGACTGATTGAGATGAGGTATAAAAGCTCAATCATTTTGGTTCACTGAGAAAAGTCTGAGAGGTCCTATATGCTACAGAGTTCCTGATGTGATTGAACAAAAATTTATGGGGTCTAGTCTGCATCGCAATTTGACTGCACCGTGTGTCCAGTTATGCTTCCTTCCTCTCTCTTCCAAATCTTAACATCTTCTAGAATCTCCAACTCACAACACTACTTTTTAATACCTCTAGATTCTCATCCAACTCTTACTAGACCTCTGATTTCTTGTATGTAGAAGTTTATTTCTGTAGCAAAAATCACACACCTATTACCCATCCCTTCATTATGAATATTATAAAGATAAAAGATGACTTGGCCTTCATCAGTATTAACTCTCATGGAGGTCACATCTGGTCACATACATTCATTTCCCCTCTTTATATATTAAACATGGTGGGAATGTTCCATAATTGGTAAAATAGTTTATAAGCAAAAATTAGTCCTATCACCTCTGATCATACCCTACAGCCTCCCTCAGCTCTTGACCATAACCCGTCTGTAATTTGAGCCTTCAAAAAATGATCAGAGAGTCAAAATAGCAGAGGAGAGAGCTACAAGGGCGCCTCTTTCCAAAGACACCAAAAACAAGAAATGAACAAACACTGTGAGAATCAACTTTGTCAGGACTCTAGAAAAAATTCAAAATAGAATAGAAAGTCCAGAATAAACCTATACATCTATGGCCAATTGATTTTCAACAAGAGTGGCCAGACCATTTAATGGTGAAAGAATTGTCTCTTTAACACACAGTGCTGGGACAACTGGATAGACATATGAAAAATAATTAAGTTGGACCCCCTACATCACGTCATGTATAAAAATTAACTCAAAATGGATAAAAGACATAAATGTAAGAGGTAAAAACTATAAAACTCTTAGAAGAAAACATGAGTAAATATTCATGACCTTAGATTTGGCCATTGATTGTTAGATAGGACACCAAAATGAAAAGAATAGATACACTGGACTTTATCAAAATTAAGAACTTTGTCAATCAAAGGACACTATCAAGAGAGTGAAAAGACAACTCACTGACTATGAGAAAATATTTGCAAATCATATATCTGATTAAGATCTAGAGTCCAGAATATGTAAAGAGCTCTTACAACTCAACAACAAAAAGACAAACAACCCAATTAAAAAATGGGTAAAGGACTTCAATAGACATTTCTCCAAAGAAGATACACAAATGGCTAATAAGTGCATGAAAAAATGCTAAGTATTAGTAGTCATTAGGGACATGCACCTCACAGACACAATGAAATACCACTTTACACCCAGCGGGATGGATATAATTTTAAAAAAAGAAAATGGCAAGTGTCACTGAGGATGTGAGAAATTGGAACCCTTGTACATTGCTTCTGGGAACGTAAAATGGTGCACCCACAGTGGAAAACAGTTTGACAATCTCTTAAATAATTACATATAGAATTATCATATAATCCAGCAATTCATCTCCTAGATATATACACAGAAAACAATTAAAAACAGACATTCAAACAAATACTTGTGCACGAATGTTCATAACAGCACTATTCACAATAGCCAAAAGGTGGAAGTAACTAAAATGTCCATAAACTGATGAATGGATAAACAAACAGTATGTGGTATATCCATACAATGAAATACTATTCTACCATGAAAGGATTGAAGTCCAGATACATGCTACAACATGGATGAACCTCAAAAACATAATGGTAAGTGAGAGAAGCAAGACACAAAAAGAAAGCTATCGTATGATTCCATTTATATAAAATATCTAGAGTAGTCAATTCCATAGAGACAGAAAGCCGATTAGTGGTTGCCAGGAGTTTGGGGACAGAGGAAATGGGGAGTGGCTGCCTGAAGAGTACAGAGTTTCCTTTTAGGGTGATAAAAATAATCAGGAACTAAAAAGTGGTGAAAGGTGCAGATGATTGTGAATGTACTAAACACCACTGAACTGCACACTTTAAAATGACTAAAATGATGAATTTTACATGATGTGATTTTTACCACAATAAAAAAGGCAAAAAAGTTTTAAGGGATTATATCATGGCACTTCCTTGCATGAAGTCCTCATATTTAATAGGTACAAGCAATTTTGCTAAATATAGTGAGTTGCACTCTTCATGGTAAGGTCCTGGTTCTTGACAAGCTCACATCTCTTCTTCCAAATTTCGAAAAGAAAATGAAGGGAACTGAAGGTTAAATACTACTATGAATAATGACAATATTTGTGGGGCATTTTATAACATACAGAGCTCTTTCAAATGAATTATTCCATGTGATCCAGTTAGCATCCTAAATAAGAAGGCTGTGGGAAATTATTATTACCATTTTACAACTATTATTGTTACTATAATTGTTATTATTTTGTAGATATGAATAGTACAAAACAAGGATCCCTGGTGATGCAGTGGTTAAAGCTCTCGGCTGCTAACCAAAAGGTCCATAGTTCCAACTCACCAGCCTCTCTGTGGGAGAAAGATGTGGCAGTCTGCTTCCATAAAAATTACAGCCTTGGAAATCCTATGGGCAGTTCTCCTCTGTCCTATATTGTCACTTTGAGTCTGAGTCAACTTGATGGCAACAGGCTTTTTTTAATATTACAGATGGAGTCCCTGGGTGGTGTAAACAGTTAATTCACTTGGTTGCTAACCAAAAGGTTGGAAGTTGGAGTTCACCCAGGGTGCCTCGGAAGAAAGGTCTGGTGATCCAATTCCGAAAAATCAATCCTTGAAAACCCTGTGGGCCACAGTTCTATTCTGACACACATGGAGTCACCATGAGTCAGAATTGACTTGATGGCAACTGGATTGGTTTAATATTACAGATACTATATTTTACCATTATTATAGTTTTTATTTAAAAAAATGAGACTCACATAAATTACGTGAATTGCCCATGGTTAAACAACTTGTACACAAACAGTTGGGACACAAACCATAGTTTTCTGTCTCCAAATCCTTGACTTTTAAAACAAGCCCAAGACAAAGACGCCAGTTGAAAAACAGCATAAAAAATTCTGTTCCTTGGAAATATTACAGGACTTTGTGCTACCTCATATGAATTGCATTTCTTTAGAGTTTCAGTACTGGATCAGTTATGATGGGACATGAGGAAGTCATCATCTTCTACTGAAGAAAATTGAAATTCAAAAGAATCCTATCTTGCATTTTTACACATAGCTAAAAATAAATAAATAAATAAACAATCCCATTCCATAGTTACTGATCTCTCCTAGATACGTAATTATCCAACATATTCACTTGATAACCAAAAAAAAAAAAAAAAAAAAGACCAAACCCATTGCCGTCAAGTCGATTCTGACTCATAGTGACCCTATAAGACAGAGTAGAACTGCCTCATAGTGTTTTGAAGGAGCGGCTGGTGGATCTGAACTGCTGACCTTTTGCTTAGCAGCCGAGCTCTTAACCACTATGCCAACACGTTAAATATGGCTATTATTACCCTCCTTGATATAACTTGTTATTTTACTCAGTGTGCACTCCAAATGATTCCCACACAGATAAGTGTATGGCATTTTGACTACAGATTTATCCAAGTATATGTGCTGAGATAGCATTCCAGTTTCACCAACAGACAAGTAGATGTTTTAAACCCTGGGAGAAGACTAATACAACATCCAAATGTAAATACTCAAGGCAGAGCACAATGTGCACCAAAGCTAAAAGTAGGTACCTGCTCCAGTGGGAAGCAGACCATGAAAGTATCAGAAGGTACCTCAATGCATCTAATAAACAGGAAAACTGTGAACATTCAAAATATTTATATTCCTTCATAGAGGTATTTTTCAAGAAGAATGGCTCTTCAATAGGTGGTTCATCACGTACTCTTAGTGACTGAACAGATTACCAATTATATAAGAACAAATATTATTTAGGAGCTTCAGCGATTTGCCAGTTACCCTAAAGGTCCATAACAGAATAATTTGTAATTTTACCGGCTACAAATTTGAATTATATTGGCCCTTCATGGTTTGTGTGAGGGAGTAATTCACTTGACTAGGTAAGTGAGCCTAGCCATACACACACACAAATATTGCAATGACACTGTTATTTTCCGCTTGTTGCTGGCTCTTCATAAATCTTCTTGTGGTGTTCTTAAAGTTGGAGCTTGTCAAGAATGTCCATGATCTAGTGTATAGTAACCTACACTTGATGAAAACTTGATGATTCAGCAGGCACTTATGGATCTTGGATCTTGGAGTGCATTATAGTGAGACATAGCTAGACAGAGATGAAGCACATAGAGTGGCTTACGTTGGATAAATTCTGATCCTGATTTGAGGCTTTTTTTTTTGGTGGGGGGTGTTAAACTGATTTGCTGAAAATTTTAATACATCCTTAGTAGATTCTCCTTCATTCAACCTTTCTCAATCCTTTTCATACAAACATAAGCCTGAAGATACAAATGCAGAATTCCCCAAAACATTTTTGGTTACTTTAGCTTTATAGTAGTCTGATTTTGATAATGATATATGAAGTAATCCCAGGAGGACACTTAAAATGTGATTGTAGATAATCAGCATGGCCGAGAAGAAAAAGTAGAAATTCAAAACACCTTTGGAATTATAGCACCACGTTACTCTGTTTTATTCCCTTCTCCCAAGAGCACTTATAAGGCATTTGTTTCTTACAAAATATTTTTTCTATTTCTAAAATAAATATGCACATATTTCACCAGTTTTGGAAATACAGTAATGTATAAAGAAGAAAATACAAACCAGCCATAACTCACCCTGTTTTTTGTCTGTGCTCTTGTTCTCTTATAGAGTTGAGACTGAACTCCATATGCAATATTAAATCCTGTTTTTGAACATGTTTATGTTTTTAAAAATTAATGAAATCAAGGATTTTGATAACATTTAGGGAAATGTGTCATTAAACTACATGGACTATTGCGAAATCAGGGGTGGGCTCATGGAGCAAGAACGTGGATCAGAAAATGACACGTCAGAGTTTTGAATTTAGAACTTGCTTTGTGAAGCTTTGAAAACATTCATTAACTGTCTTATATTTCATTGTCGGTGGAACTACAAGGTCAGAAGAGAACCTAACAATTTACCTAGACCTGTGTGTCCAAACTTTTTGTGGACGAAGACCCTTGCTTTTTACTTCTATTTTATGATTTAAATTTTTTTCAGAAAAAAATGATTTTAATTTGCCCCTGAATTCATAAACCACTTACAATAAATAACTTCTTAGTTGTCCAGGAGTCTATGACCCACAGGTTGGGAACCAAATTTCTAGGCTACTCTCTGTACCAGCAAGCAGGACGGCCCTTCATCTAGCCTAGAAAAAAAAAAATAAAAAGACAAGCAAGAACATATTATTAAGGAACGAATACGGGGCTACATTGCCACGGTCTCTATTCTCCACTATTGGTTTTGTGTTTCTGATTAAACATGGACCATGTTAACAAAAAATACCCTATGATTAGGGAGTAACTTTTGCAGTCATCAATTTGCACGTTTAGTAGAAAAGCAATCATAGTAATTTATTGTGCACTAAATATGCATTTAGAACTCTGCTAGGTGTTGTGTGAAGAGAAAAACAAAACAAAATAAAACAAAGACAAGGTCCTTCATTTCTTCATTTCCTCACTCTGAATTCCTAAATAATTTGTATCAGAGCTCTCTCTCTCTATGTATATATATATATATTACAAGCTCCAATGACTATGTCAGTTTTAACGTAAAGTGAAAAACAAAATAGATCTATGCAGGTGCAGACAACCAAAGGAAATCTCATGCAGAGGCTGCAGGGGAGAAGGAGAGTTCCTTGTAATTACAGGATCACCCAGCTACTATATAGAAGTCCCTCCCTCAGTGGTGCAAGTGGTTAAGTGCTGGGCTACTAACCGAAAGGTTGGCCGTTTGAATCCACCTAGAGGTGCCTTGGAAGAAAGACCTGGCAATGGGTTTCTGAAAGGTCACAGCCATGAAAACCCTATGAAGTACAGTTCTACTCTGAAACATATGAGGTGGGCCATGAGTAAGAAACTGTTGTAGTTAAATCAGAAATACTTCCAGGGGAAAAGCCACAGTGATTTTCTTACGTGTTTCTAGTTCCAGTACTGCTTTTACTAGAGGGATGAAGATTTTGACTTCCAGAACTAGAGTTACTAACCTGTTCTAGAGGTGTGACATTGCTGTCTGTAGCTCTAGCTGATGATTACTGCAGAAGTTGTGGTTCAGCTTCCTGGAAATAGCTGTAGAGACTGATCAAATTTTTCAGATTTTGATTTTGTTCCTATTTTAGGTTGGCAGGGTTCGAAATGAAAGGGGAAGCTCAAATCTGGGCCTAATTTAAAAGACCTTAAGGGAATTTTATCTTTCCAATCAATGGTTTATAAACGTATTTATTAAAATGTTAAGCAAAGACCTTTTCTTAATCACAGGTGGTTAATAATTCTAGCTAAATATATTAATTACCATACAGTGTGTCTTAGTTATCTAGCGCTGCTGTAACAGAGATACCACAAGTAGGTGGCTTTAACCAACAGAAATTTATTTTCTCACAATTTAGGAGGCTAGAAGTCTGAATTCACCGCGCTGGCTCCAGGCGAAGGCTTTCTGTCTCTGTCTGCTCTGTGGGAAGATCCCTGTCTCATTTCAGCTTCGTTTCCTAAGTTCCTTGGTGATCATGTGATGCATATCTTCCTCTCTGTACTTGCTTGCTTAATCTGCTTTTATATCTCAAAACAGATATATCTGCTTTTATATCTCAAAACTGCCTCATTAAGATAACAAAGAAAATCCATTCCCAAATGGGATTATAACCACAGGTGTAGGGGTTAGGATTTATAATACATATTTTAGGGGTCACAATTCAATCTGTAACACAGTAGTAGAGAAAAATTACAAAGTAATCCTGAATTTATAAACTAAAGTAGATTAGCAGATTAGATGATTCTTTCTAACATCTATTACTGAGTTCTTATAGTCATTGCATGGACCCATTGCCTATTAGCGTCTGTGAATATGTATAACAATAAAAGAACAAAAAGGTCTATAACAGACTTTCTCATTTCCTCTCATTTGTATAAACACATATTCCTATGTTTAAATAAAACTCTGATTTCTATTTAAACATATGTTTGTGCATTATCCACCTGCTATCTTGCTCTTTTAAGTCATTCACCTCCTGTCTCACAAGTTCCTTAGGAACATTTTGGGAAGTGGTATTTAAACTCCCCTACCTGGCTCTTCTTTTACTGTTACTGCCATTAGTTCTCGTGACTAACAACTCTTAGTCTGGGAAAAGCAAGATAATATGTAGCCTACATTTCTCAAATCTGACTCATTTCTACATCATTTTCCCACATAATCCATATTTACCCAGACACAGCTTGTACTTCTTCCAGATGAAATGTGTCTCTTGCCCCCTCCTGTTTTCCATGTCTGGCAGAGGACAAACTTTTCTGAAAGCCCAGCGGCTTGGCATTCATCTGTGCTTATTGGTGATGCAATGCCAGGGTGTAAGAAATCAAAGTGGATAATAGAGGAAAAATGTAATAAGAAACTGAGACTTGACTTGGTGGGCAGTGGAAGGCCTGGTTTCAGCAAGACTCTTGTGGATATTGTCAGAGCTTCATTCTTTCTTTCCAGGTAGGAGTCTGGACTGATTGTGGATTTGGATGGGACTGCCCCTTCTTCCCTGGCCCAATTGTGGCATGAAGTTAGTGGGATCAGAAATACAGTATTCAGTCATAAAATTGAAATTGAGAGCCCAGCACCCAGTCCAACAGAAAGATCAAGTGAACAAGTCTTTGGAGAAATTAGGTTTTGGTATCCACCCATTTTGGGTACCCCTTCTCTGGAACTTGCTATCGCTGGCTCAAGGTCCATATTCTGTAAACTAAAGGCTTGTAGCTGCTGTGATTACCCCTACTTACCCCTCATTAAATGCTTCATTCCCATCCTGTAATGGCAGTCTCTCTGGGCCTCCTGAGGCTACAATTAGCTAACTTTAGGAAACAATTTGTGCTAATGTGCTAATAAAAGAAGGCTAAGGTCCTCTCTCCTTTCCCAGAGGGCTTCTGTGCATTTAAATGGTGCTTTGCTAATCAGATGAAAAATGAATACTTCTAAGTGGTTAAATACTCAAACTGTGGCCTCAAGCTACTGGATTCAGACTGGATCTTTAATTGTCCTTGTGACCTTGGACAAGCTACCTAACCCTTTCTGTGTTTCAGTTTCTGCATATGTAAAATGAGGGTAATAATAGCTAACTTTTATCAAGCACATACTATATGCAGGTGCTGTGAGTGTATAATCTCATTAATCCTCACAAGGCTTCTACAAGGTAAATCTCACTGTTACCTCTGTTTTCACAGATGAGAAAACTATTATTAGCCTATCTATTCTGAATATGAAACCCTGGTGGCGTAGTGGTTAAGTGCTACGACTGCTAACCAAAAGGTTGGCAGTTCGAATCCACCAGGTGCTCTTTGGAAACTATGGAGCAGTTCTACTCTGTCCTATAGGATTGCTGAGTCGGAATTGACTCAATGACAATGGGTTTGTTTTTGGTTTATTCTGAATATGTCATCATTAGAAAAATAACTAAAATTTATTGAGCAGTTACTATGTACCAAGCATTATGCTAAGTGCTTTATACACATCTTCTCATCTAATCTTCACAATAATCCTATGAGTTAGGTACTATTTTTATGCCCAAAGTCACACAGCTAGAGAGAGAGCTAGGGTTTGAAACTAGAAGTCTGGCTCCAGCTCATAGAATAAATCATGTCATGAGACTGCATTTGCAAGGAGAGACTCCACAGAGTTGTAGTACAGGCAGATGGTATCTCATGATTTCAAACCATGTTGTAGAAGTATTTGTTTATTTTTTCTAAGATTAAGAACATCCACGATTAATTGAATGCCTTTAATTAATTAATGCATTAATTAAAACCTTACAAGAGCTCCCTGAAAACAACTGTGAAAACAGGGCAATCTTTGGAGTAGCAATGATCTCAACGGGACACTTGAATGAAGGCAACTCTATTGGAGAAAACCTCTTTCATACCAGAGCCCGCCAGTCTTAGTTGGAAAGGCCTCTGCAGAATGTGGTGACTGATTGCTCATCTCCCCTGTTGTTACTAAAATGTGATGAAGCTTTGCAGGATGTTTTGTAGTAACTTTAATAAAAACTGGAACATAGTTATAATATTTGCAAACCAAAAGGTAAAGAATAGAGGTGTCAGAACCTCTCAGACTTGGATTCTGATCCCTTCTCTGCCCCTTACCAGATCTATGACTTTAGTCAAGTATGGAGAGAGAGCTAGTTACCTACCTGGAATAGTGACGGCACTGTCAAGAAACAGATAACATACTCAAAATGGTAATTTGTGGAGAGTTTAATAAAGGGACTGCTTACAAAAGAGAGGGTGGGTGTCAGAAAATGACGAAGGATAGGACACTAGGAGGAGAGACAGTGGTGGCTACAACTGGAGTCAGAGAGCTGTGTGAAGAGGGACATTGACAAGAACTGAGCTCTGGAGCCTAGAGAATAAATACCGTACCCTCAATCTCATCTCTTCTTTGATTCGCTGCTGCATGCCAGAGAGCAAGGGAGTCTGCTAATACAGGCCAACAGATTGTTCAGGGAAGACAGCAGAATTGAAGGGTGGAGATTGTGCTCATGAGGAACCTGTACTTAGATCAAGAGACAGTTGTTCGAACAGAACAAGGTGTGCATCAGGATTGTATCCTTTCGCCATACTTATTGAATCTGTATGCTGAGCAAATAATCATAGAAACTAGACTATATGGCATCAGGATTGGATGAAGACTTATTAACAACCTTCAATATGCAGATGGCACAACCTTGCTTGCTGAAAGTAAAGAGGACTTGAAGCACTTACTGATGAAGATCAAAGACCACAGCTCTCAGTATGGATTACACCTCAACATAAAGAAAACAAAAATCCTCACAACTGGCCAAATTAGCAACATCATTATAAACGGAGAAAAGACTGAAGTTGTCAAAGATTTCATTTTACTTGGATCCAAAAGCAACACCCATGGAAGCAGCAGTCAAGAAATCAAAAGATGCATTGCACTGGTCAAATGTGGTGCAAAAGACCTCTTTAAAGTGTTAAAAAGCGAAGATGTTGCCTTGAAGACTAAGGTGCACCTGATCCAAGCCATGGTGTTTTCAATCGCATCATATGCATGTGACAGCTGGACAATGAATAAGGAAGACTGAAGAAGAATTGACTCCTTTGAATTGTGGTGTTGGCGAAGAATATTGAATATACCATGGGCTGCCAAAAGAACCAACAAATCTGGCTTGGAAGACGTACAGCCAGAATGCTCCTTGGAGGAGAGGATGGTGAGACTTCCTCTTACGTACTTAGGGCATATTATCAAGAGGGACCAATTCCTGGAGAAGGACATCATGCTTGGTGAAGTAGAGGGTCAGTGAAAAAGAGGAAGACCCTCAGAGAGATGGATTGACACAGTAGCTGCAACAATGGACTCAAGCATAGAAACTATTGTGAGGATGCTGCAGGACCTGGCAGTGTTTTGTTCTGTTGTACATAGGGTCGCTATGAATCAACTTGACAGCACCTAACAACAACAATATTGTAACATGTTATTCATGCTACGCATGGAATCATATATGAACAAACCAAACCAAACCAAACTTGTTGCCATTGAGTTGATTTTGACTCATAGCGACCCTATAGGACAGAGTAGAACTGCCCTATAGGGTTATATGAGCAATATTGAGTGCTTATCATGTGCTTAATTTGGAAGACAGCTACCTGGCCAACCGACTGGAAGAGATCCATATTTATGCCTATTCCCAAGGAAGGTGATCCAACTGAATGCGGAAACTATCGAACAATATCATTAATACCACATGAAAGTAAAATTCTGCTGAAGATCATTCAAAAGTAGCTGCAGCAGTATATAAACTGGGAGCTTTCAGAAATTTAGACTGGATTCAGAAGAGGATGTGGAACCAGAGATATCACTGCTGATGTCAGATGGATCCTGGCTGAAAGCAGAGAATATCAGAAAGATGTGTACCTGTGTTTTATTGACTATGCAAAGGCATCCGAATGTGTGGATCATAACAAATTATGGAATGGGAATTATGGAATGGGAATTTCAGAACACTTAATTGTGCTCATGAGGAACATGTACATAGATCAAGAGGCAGTCGTTCGAATAGAATGAAGGGATACTGCTTGGTTTACAGTCAGGAAAGGTGTGCATCAGGGTTGTATCCTTTCACCATACGTGTTCAATCCGTATGCTGAGCAAGTAATCCGAGAAGCTGGACTGTACGAAGAAGAACATGGCATCAAGATTGGAGGAAGATGCATTAACAACCTGTGCTACGCAGATGACACAACCTTGCTTGCTGAAAGTGAAGAGGACTTGAAGCACTTAATGATGAAGATCAAAGACCACAGCCTTCAGTATGGATTGCACCTCAACATAAAGAAAACAAAAATCCTTACCACTGGCCCAATGAACAACATCACGATAATTGGAGAAAATATTGAAGTTGTCAAGGATTTCATTTTACTTGCATCCACAATCAACTCCCATGGAAGCAGCAGTCAAGAAATCAAAAGACGCATTGCATTGGGCAAATCTGCAGTGAAAAACCTCTTTAAAGTGTTGAAAAGCAAAGATGTCACCTTGAAGATTAAGGTGTGCCTGACCCAAGCCATGGTATTTTCAGTTGTCTCATATGCATGCGAAAGCTGGGTGATGAATAAGGAGACCGAAGAAAAATTGACACCTTTGAATTGTGGTGTGGCAAAGAATATTAAAAATACCATGGACTGACAAAAGAACAAACAAATATGTCTTGGAGGAAGTACAACCAGAATGCTCCTTAGAAGCAAGGATGGCGAGACTATGCCTTACATACTTTGGACATGTTATCAGGAGGCGTTAGTCCCTGGAGAAGGACATCATGCTTGGTGGAGTAGAGGATCAGCAAAAAAGAGGAAGACCCTCAATGAGATGGATTGACACAGTGGCTGCAACCATAGGCTCAAGCATAACAACAATTGTGAGGATGGCGCAGGACCGGGCAGTGTTTTTTTTCTGTAGTACATAGGGTGGCTATGAGTCAGAACCAACTCAATGGCACCTAACAACAACAACAACATTATGTGCATATTATGTGCCACATGCTATAATAAGATGTTGTATAATAAGATGCTTATCTCTTCTACTCCTCTCAGCCATCTTACGAGCTAGATATTATAATCATCTTCCATTTTACAGAGGAGAAAACTGAGACTTAGCTAGATTAAATAACTTGTCCAATGTCATAAAGTTAATAAGTGGCTAGTAATTCTATCAGATTCAAAAGCCCTAGTGAGTAGTTTGCGTCTCACCATTCCAGTCTCTATTTCTTCATTCTTGATTAAAGAATGTCAACATCTATAAATTTTTACTTTGTGATAAATAGCATGTGCCAGTGTGGGCTCTCATGAATAAAACAAAATTCTCATCATGTTTTCAAAATAAAGATAGAAAAAATTCCCTCTCAAGTGCTAAGAATACTGTCAAAATTAATTTTCAAGTTTATGGATTATGAATTACAAAAAGGATAAGTTTTTGTTGTTCTACATTAAAAGTTTAATTTAGTGTTTCTCAAAGAGTGTTCTGAGCAGAACAGTAGACCTATGAAATAATCTTTTAAAAAATACAGTCTTATATTCAAACAAGTTTGGGAAATTATGCATAGTAATCTTACTCTTATAAAATATTGTTCTTCTCTAGTAACAAATTTTGTCTTAAAGTCTCTTTTGTCTGATATTAGTAATGCCACTCCAGCTCTTTTTTGGTTACTGACTGCATGGCATATTTTTCCATCTTTTAACCTTTAACTGACAGAAACGAAACTGTTTCTCTGCCTTTTAATTGGAGTGTTTAATCCATTGAATTTAATGAATTACTGATAAAATAGAATTTACACATACCATTGTGCTATTTTATTTCTATATATCTTATGTCTTTTTTGTTTCTCTATTCTCACTTTTCTGCCTTCTTTTATGTTAAATGGAGCCCCGGTGACACAGTGGTTAAGAGCCTGGATGCTAGCCAAAAGGTCAGCCATTCACATCCACCAGCCACTCCTTGGAAAGCCTATGGGGCAGTTCTACTCTGTCCTGTAGGGTTGCTACAAGTTGGAATTGACTTGAAGGCAATGGGTTTTTTGTTTGTTTTAGGTTTTTATGTTAAATAGATATTTTCTAGTATACCATTTTAATTATGTTGCCATTCATTTTACTGTATTTTTTGAGTTATTTTCTTAGTGGCTGTCATGTAGATTACAATTAACATGCTAATTTATGAAAAGCCATTTCAGATTAATATCAACTTAATGTCAATAGTATAAAAAAACTTTACTCTTATATAGCTCCATTTCTTCCCCTTTTCTCTTCTGCTTCTTCCAAGATTTTCTCTTTCTATTTGTCTTGACAGTTTTGATGTGTCTAAGTGTGGCTGTCTTTGCGATTATCCAGCTTGGAATTTGCTGATCTTTTGGATGTGGTCATTCTTTCTTGTTTCTTTGCATACCTTGTAATATTTGTTTGAAAACTGGACATTTTAAATAATATAATGTGGTAATTCTGGAAATCAGATTCATCCCTCACCAAAGGTTTCTTATTGGTGTCGTAAGTTGTTGTTTGTTTGCATAGTGACTTTTCTGAACTAATTCTGTGAAGTCTGTTTTATTTGTTGTGTGTGGCCACTGGAGTCTCTGCTCGGTTAGCTTAGTGGTCACTTAATCTTTGAAACATGAATTCCTTAAATACCTGGAACCAATACATTTCCTAGTCTTTGTCAATGGGCTCTGTGTGTGTTTTGGGGAATGGTCTTCAACTCTCAATCAGACAGTTGACAACTCTGCTTCAGCCTTCATTTTCTGCTTGCACAGAGCATCAAAATCAACCAGTGGTCAAAAGTAAGGGCTTTCCCAGATCTTTACTGAGTCTGCACAAACCCCTGGGCATGTACACAGCCCTACACATGTGCAAGGCCTTCTAAATTCCCAGGACTATGTTGGAAATTTCCAATTCCCTATATACGTTTTATTTTAAAGTTTTATCTTTTAAGTTTTTTGGATAGCCTATTGTTTTCCTCAACTATTAGCCACCAGCCTAGGCAGCCACAATGCTAAACAATTGCCTGTAATTGCTTTTGACAAAGGCCCCTGGGAGAAATCTTTCACACTGAGTGAGTGCCTCAAATAAAGACATTATTGTGAGTGGGATCTTTCAGGGAATAACTAGACAGGTTGAATAATGACAGTTCTCTGGGAATGAGGTGTTGAAGGAGCTCCAACCCCACAGGCTTTGTCTGGTGCCTGCCGTGCTGCCGGTTTTCACCATAATCTTGGGCTGTTGGTTTTCAAGACTGCCGCTAGGCTGGAAAAGAGCAGATAAAAATAAGCCAAGTTAAAATGCCACAAGCATGCAGTTCTTATGAAGATTCAATGGTTTTTCTTGAATAAATACTCTCTGTATTGCTGCAAGACATTTGTTAATTTCCAGAGTTCTGAAAATGTTGATTTGATGGTTTCTGCCAGTGTTCTTGTAGCTTTTAGGGGGCTGTGAATTTTTACAAGTCCATTTTCACTGACATCTCCTTAGTACGTGATCTTGACCTCTTATTCATGTTATTGTATCCAACTGAGCTAGTTGGCAATATACTATGTGAGGATATTTTATGGCTTTTGAAATTTTTATAATATTCTTATGATATGAATATGAAATATGACATTGTCTTTGGGTTTTTTGTTTACTATAGAATACCTAATCATTTATTTATTCAAGCTTTGCAAGTGAGAATCCAACACTGAGGATCTTTCATAAATTAAAAAGACACAATTTTCATTACTATAGGATCTTGCTAGAAGGCTGTGTTCCAAATCTAGGTTCCCAAGTGTGAAAAATTTGGATTTCTAAGGCTTATAACATCAAGTACCAAGAACTGATAAGGAGAACTTTATGTTCCAACTACCTCAAGATACTATATTAAGTGTTAGTGATATCCATAAAATGTATCTATAAATTAATAGACAACTACTTGTATAAAATATGTTCTATGTGTAATCTAAAAAAGTAAGAGAGGTGATTCTTCTTCATCAAAATACAATAGAGTATTGGCGTCTCTTCCAAATCTGTATTTCATTATATATTCAACCATAACTTTCTGAACTACAAGAAAAAATAAAATAAAATTCTATATTGGGTGATACTGTTGGAAGGATTAAATTTGAAAGTGAGTGAGAAAATACTTTTTAATATGTTAACTGTTTATGGATGATGGGACTGATGGCTCTCTCCCTTAAAGAGAAAAAAAAATCATAGTTCATCAGAAGTCTAAAATTTACATATACTTGAAAATCAGATTTCTAATGAAGCTGATACTTAAGAACATGTATATATATAAATTCTTTAAGACTAGAATATTACTGTTTACCAAAAGTAATATCATTAAAAATGAATACAACCTTAAAAGGGAAGTGGCTATATTTCTTACCTAGCTGAAGACCTAAAGAAAGAAAAAAAAGCTTACCATCAATATTTTTCCTGTTGTAACACCACACATTGCAGTGTTACAAATAGGAGTAAAGCATCCTGTATTTATTGCCTTTTTTTTTAAGACGGATGTTCAGTGAGTGATATACAACTTCCGCATTCCTTACATTGTGCTTCTGGAATCAAATAAAGTGAGAAAGTGAGCTATGATAGTAAAACTTTGTAAATATAAAAAAAATGGGCAGATGCATGAAAGCTGTGAGAATTATTTATGTTTTAAAATAAGGATTTTATTCAATATATAAAAAATAATTGCCATCATTAGAGAAGCCTGAAGAGAAATATTCACATTTATCCTTAAGCATAACGAGTACCAGGCTGTATTATGAAATTATAGAAGCTTGTCTTCTGTGAGCCAAGAGTCTCCTTTCTGGACCCTTTCAACTCACATTTAGAACAACCTTCCTCACTCCTCCAGGGTTTTCAAATTTATTCCTTGCTCTTCCTGATAGAAAATAAACAGACAAATATTCTTATTGCTAGAGTGTTGGGAATTTATCTGTTTTGCCTTAAAAGGGACTTGCATCTTAAACAAATGGATATTTAACAGTGGGATTTATGAAATCAGTAGCCAGTAAGCAGGAGAAAATAGATTTCTTTAGGTGGTTTCTTTCTAGAACTCCTCAAATTTCAGGGCATAGGTTAGTAGTGAATACCATAACTCCATTACAATCTCCAGGTTCCTAAAAGAACATTTACTTTTACCGAAGATATATACATATGTGCTCCAAGAAATTATGGAATGCATATTCAGCTAGAATAATCAGTGGGAAATTATTTTTGAATTCTGATAATTGTGCAGTAAAACAACATTTGTTCTAACAGCATGGTTAGAGTATTTCTGGGAATTTTCTAGAACAGATTTTAAAAACAAGTAATTGCTTGTAATATTTGTTAAATAATTTCCCAAAACAATGAGGAGGGGGAAAAGAAAAAAAGCATATTTAAGAAAACCACTTATAGCTTTTAGGCAAAGAAGGAAAAGATACATTTTTTAGAAGTGTCTGTTTCTGGACTCTCTATTTTGTTCCTTTAACCTATATGTCTATCTTTATGCCAACACTACATTATCTTGATTATTGTACCTTTATAGTATGTTTTAAAATCAGGTAATGTGAGGGTTCAATTTTGTTCTACTTTATCAAAATTTTTTGGCTATTCTAGGTTCCTAGTTTTTCCCTATAAATTTGAGAATCAACTTTTCTGTTTCTACCAACAAAATGTTTTTTGAGATTTAGTTTGGGATTATGTTGAATATATAAGTCAATTGGGGGAGAACTGACCGCTTTAAAATATTGAGTTTTCCAGTTCATTAACAGGTTAGATCTGTCTGCTTCTATAGGTCTTTAATTATCTCATGTATAATTTCATGGTTTTCAGTATACAAATATTTCACATATCTTGTTAAATATTTACCTAAGGATTTCACGTTTTTTATGTTACTGTAAATGGTATTTTTATTTCATAAATTTCAATTATCAATTATTCATTGTTCTTATAAAGAGACAGTAAATTTTTGTATGTTGACCCTGTATCCTGTTACTTTGCTAAACTCACTTAATAGTTTTAGTTGCCTATATGTACATTATTTGGTATTTTCTGTGCATATGAGCATGTGGTCTGCAAATAAAGACAGTCTTATTTCTTTCTTTCCAATTCGTTGAAAAAGAGTGATGACAACAAATGTACTTGCCTTGTTCCCATTCTTAGGGGGTAATCATTCAGTCTTTAACCACCAAGTATGAACTCAGCTGTAAGGTTTTAGGTGATAATGAGTAAAGTTAACAAGGATAAGATGGCTAGCCACAAAAGAAGTGTGATGTATCTATTTTATAATTCTCCTTGCTCTAATCAGAAAATCAATTATTTGTTGTTCTGTACGAAATATTTTATTTTTATTATTATAAAAGTAACATGTTTTCCCTAAAAAATTTAAATAATTCAGAAGTTTATTAAGTAAGAAATAAAAACACTCTCCCACCAAATAACATACCTCACAATATAAACATGAAGTTTTGTGTAGGAGTTGGCAAACTACCGCAGGTTTGCCAGACCTGGCCTGCCCTTTGTTTTTGTATCGCTCATGAACTAAGAATATTTTATGTTTACATTTTTAAATGGTTGAAAAATCAAAAGAAGAATAATATTTCATAACATGAAAATTATATGCAATTAAAATTTCAGTGTCCATAAATAAAGTTTTATTTGTATATTTATTTATCTATGGCTGCTTTCACATTGCAACCATAGAGTTGAGTAGTTGTGACAGAGACTCTGGCTCTTTACAGAAAAAGTGTACTGACCTTCTGTTTAGTATATAGTGTTTTTTCTTCAAAGCTTTTCTCTCTGCATATATAGAACACAAACTTATATACATTTTTTTTGTTTTCTAAAAAATGAGATTGCATTATGCATAGTCTTCTGTAACCGGCTCTTTTCACTTAACAATGTTATGGATATCTTCACATGTCAATCATATATAGTCTCAACTTTTGAAATTGTTTCCTAGTATTCCAATATATGTATAAATTATAGTTTATTTTACTAGTTTACTAGTGAGCATTTGAGTTGTTTTAAATATTTTTAATATTATAAACAATGCTGCAACAAATATCCTCGCACATATGTTTGTGCCTTGTCTGCTTATTTTTTAGCATGAAATTTTCAGAAATTCAATGTCTGAGGCAACTTCACAAATATTGGATTAATATACACTTACATCATATTTTTGGAAACATATATTTGTTATTTTGCAAGTTGCCTATTTATATCTTTCCTCAGTTCTTCTATTTTGATGTTCATTTATTTATTATTCATGTGAAGGTTTTTCAAAAACATAAGAGCACTAACCCATTATCTTTCATATATGTTTAAATTGATTTTATATGGAAGCTGATAACTAATATGGAGTTGTAACTATGAAACTGAAGATGACCAATGATTCTACAAGCACATTGAAGCCATGGATGTATGTTTCTATAACAATTTGTTAGCCTGTTTTATAAGCTCCTGTTTTGCCATGAGCCAAACCGGTAGGAATAAACTATGAAATGAACTTCCATGTTTGTGTGAGTGGCAATATTATTCTTCTTATTATTACTATGTAATTATAATATATGTAGAGGTACTTATTATAGTATCTATTTATCCAGCTCTCTAAGACCCTTTGAGATAGTAGTTAACATTTAACAGAGATTTGGGATTCATTGTAGAGTGTTTCCTTAGGATAGCATATTCATGTGATGCTATAGTCAACAAGACTAGCCAATGCTTGACAATTTTCAAAAGGATATTGGACCACCATATACTAGTGATGAGCAATTACCCATTGCTATCAGTCAATTCTGATTTCTAGCCACCCTATAGGACAGAGTAGAACTGCCCCATAGGGTTTCTGAGGCTGTAATCTTTACAGAAGCAGACTGCCACATCTTTTTCCCACAGAGCAGCTGGTGAGTTCAAACAGTGACCTTTTTAGTAGCTGAGAACTTAACTACTGTGCCACCAGAGCTCCTTAATGAGCAATTAGAGAATAAAATTAAAAGAAACATCACTTAAATAGAATTAAAAAAAAACTGCTGAGAGAAATTAAAAAAGACCTAAAAGAATGGAGAGATATACAATGTACATGGATTACAAGTCTTAGTAGTGTTACAGACCTTGATTCTCCACAGATTGATCTATAGATTCCACACAATCCCAAACAAATTTCCATCAGATTTTTTTGAAAAGTTGATAAGCTGATTAAAAAATTAATATGTAAAATGATGGAATTATGCTAGCCAAAAAGATTTTGAAAAAGAGCAATAAAGTTGGAGGTCTCACATTACCTGATTTAAAAACTTACTATAAACAATTACAATTTTCAAGATGATATGGCATAGGTTATGTAAGTCCCAAGAAACACAAAAGAGTATAGAAAAAGATCCACACATATATGGTGAATTGATCTTTAACAAAGGTGTCCAGATAATTCAATGGGAGAAAAGATAGTCTTTTCAACAAATTAATGGTGCTAAAAACAACACCATATAGAAAAAATAAACACTGACCTCTTCCGGACATCATACACAAAAATGAACTCAAATGAACCATAGATCTAACAGTAAAACCTAAAAGTATCAATTGTCTAAATGAAAATATAAGAGAAAATCTTTGCGACCATAGGATAAGCAAAAAATTCTTAAAGATGATACAAAATGCACTAGTCATAAAATTTTTAAAGAGATAAATTGGACTTATCAAAATTAAAAACTTCTGTGTGTTTGAAAAGTAACATTAAGAAATAAAAAGCCAAGCTCCAGACTAGGGAAAACTATTCCCAATACATGAAACTGTCAAAGAACCAGTATCCAGAATATATATAAGGAAATCTTATCACTCAAAACTAACAAGAAAAACAACCTAATAGAATTTGAGAGGCTAGGCGAAGATGGTGGAGTAGTCAGATGCTTCCTCTGGTCCTTCTTACAACAAAGACCTGAAAAAAAGTGAATTGATTATATATGACAATCTAGGAGCCCTGAATATCAAAGACAAAGTTGAGGAGTTGGACTGAGCGGCAGGGGAGGGAGAGACAGTTCAGAAGCAGTGAGGATTTGCCAGACCTGACCTGGTCAGCACCCTACATGCTGGATCGGTCTGCTCTCGTGGGCTGAGGCAAGCAGTAGCACTCAGGATGCATTTTCCACATCGGGAGATACCAAGTGGTGGAGCGTCTCCTCAAGCCTCTGGAACCAGAGAGAAGCGGCTTTGAATCTGTGAAAGGTAAGTACAGGCATCTAACCTACCGCACAGATCAAAAAAATCTTCCCCCCTTTGGGAAGTACCTCTCTCCTATTTACCTGCCCCCTCCCTGCTCTGCTCTGGGTAGTTCCTGCTTCAGTGATTGCTGCGCCCCCTGGGCTGGAAGTAGGATTCCTCTCTCAACCCAAACCATTCTTATGACTTTGGAGAGGGAACAAATTAACAAACAGGAAAAAATAACCTGCCAGTTCCCCTAAGCTGGGAACTCAGGGCAGGCACAGTCCCTTTGCCTAGGTGCAGGCATAAGGAGTCCACAGACTTTGAATGCCTTTCACCCATGCATAGACCTGTGCTGGCCCATTTCAATAGTGTAGGTCCTCATTAGCACAGTACAACAGGGTATGCCCCTGAAGCCTATTTTCAACTGCAACAGCTATAAGGGGTAGTGGCAGATTTGTGACATTTGACACTGCCCTGCCCATTTAGCAGGGTCCTCACCTATCCACATCAGGGGCCTGAGAACTGGTGGCTCCACCTACACCACCTAGCCACCCATGACAGGGGGCCAAGAATAAGTGGTGACTCCTGGTCCTTACAGCCAACAGCACTGGGTGCCCAAAGTCCCACTGCAAAACCCACCCACCTAAGTGCTTTTGGCAACAGGGACATGCCATCCACCCAGGCACTCAGGGGCAGCTGTCAGCCCCCTGCCTTGCTCAGCACATGACCTCCTATTGCAGCCAGATACTTGTGCCTACTCCAATCACCCCTGCCCCTCTAGGACTGTAACTGAGAGCCTGCACCACACACTTGGTGACAGGCAACCTGGACACCTGAGCTGAATCCACACAAGAAAAGTAAACAGACTCCTGGGCTCATATACCTAGTAGTAGCTCTAACAACCTGGTGACATATCAAAACAAAACAAAACAAGAAGCTAGTACACAGTAAACAAACATAAAATAAATAAATATAATAAATTATTGATGGCTCAGAGACAATAGTTAATATCAAATAAATCACATAAAGAGGCAGACCATGATGGCTTCAGCAAGTGACCAAAATAAAGAACCAAGAAGCCCCTCAGAGGAAGAGAACTTCTTGAAATTACTGGAGGTGGAATTGAAAAGATTAATATACAGAGCTCTACAAGAGATCAGGAAGGAGATCATTTAGAATGCAGAACAACCCAAGGAACACACAGACAAAGCAATAGAGAGACTTAAGAAGGTTATACAAGAGCATAATGACAAATTTAATAGGCTGCAAGAATCCAGAGAGACAGCAATCAGAAATCCAGAAGATTAACAATAAAATTTCAGAATTAAACAAGTAGTTAGGAAGTCATAGGAGCAGAATTGAGGCAATGGAAGTCAGTATTAGTGAGATTGAAGATAAAGCACCTGACACCAACTTATTTGAGGAAAAATCATATAAAAGAATTTAAAAAAAATGAAGAAACTCTAAGAATTATGTGGGACTCTATCAAGAGGAGTAACCTACAAGTGATAGGAGTACCAGAACAGGGGTGGATAACAGAAAATACAGAGAATTGTTGAAGATTTGTTGGCAGAAAACTTCCCTGATATCATGAAAGAAGAGAAGATATCTATCCAAGAAGCTCATCGAACCCCACACAAGGTAGATCCAAAAGAAAGTCACCAAGACATATGAATCAAACTTGCCAAAGTCAAAGACAAACAGAATTTTAAGAGCAGCTAAGGGTAAACAAAAAGTCATCTCCAAAGGAGAGTCAAAAAAACTAAGCTGAGAGTTACGGCAAAATGGCGCTCTAGGCAGAAGCACCACGCCATCCCTCCACAGCAAAGATCCGAAAAACTAAGCCAAACAGAGAATACAACAATCCTGAAACCCTAAAACATCAAATGAA
>NW_004444002.1:5145168-5176081 GCF_000243295.1 Trichechus manatus latirostris
AAAATATAAAAAAATATATATAAAAAAAAAGAGAAAAAGACTAAGTTCTGACTGCTCAGCAGAAACCATGCAGGCAAGAAGGCAATGGGATGACATATACAAAGCCTTGAAGGAAAAAAATTGCCAGCAGAGAATTACATATCCAGCAAAACTGTCTCTCAGACATGATGGCAAAATTAGGGCATTTCCAGATTAACAGAAGTTTAAGGAATTTGCCAAAACCAAACCAAAATTACAAGAAATACTAAAGGGAGTCCTCAGGTTAGAAAATCAATAACATCAGACAACAACCCAAGACTGGAACACAAGACCGAGGAACCAGATATCAACCCAGATAGGGAAGTCCCAAAAGGAAATCAAAGCTAAAACACTGAAAATAGGGAAACAGAGTTGTCAATATGTAAAAGATGACAACAATAAAACAAAAAAGAGGGACTTAAAAAATGTAGAAATAGATTTTTCATATGGAGGGGAAGTCAAGGAGACATTAAGAAATAAAAGACTGGTATAAACTTAGAAAAATAGAGGTAACGATTAAGGTAACCACAAAGGCAACTAACAATCCTACACATCAAAATTAATAAACAAGAAAAATATAAAGACTCAGCAAATACAAAATCAACAACAATGAAAAAGATGAAAAGAAAATACATAAAGAAAAACAACTCAGCACAGAAAATTAAGGGGAACAAATAAACTATCAGCAACACAAAAAAAAAGAGACATCAAAATGACAGCACTAAACTCATACCTATCAATAATTTTGCTGAGAGTAAATGGACTAAATGCACCAATAAGGAGACAGAGAATGGCAGAATGGATAAAAAAACACAATCCCTCTATATGCTGCCTACAAGAGACACACCTTAGACTCAAAGACACAAACAAACTAAAACTCAAAGGATGGAAAAAAAATCAAACAACAATAAAAAGAGTATGAGTGGCAATATTAATCTCTGACAAAACAGACTTCAAAGCAAAATCCCCCACAAAGGATAAGGAAGAACACTATATAATGATTAAAGGGTCATTACACCAGGAGGACATAACCATAATAAATATTCACACACACAACGACAGGGCTCCAAAATACATAAAACAAACTCTAACAACATTGAAAAGAGAGACAGACATCTCCACGTAATAGTAGGAGACTTCCATATACCACTTTCAGTGGTGAAGGACAGAACATCCAGAAAGAAGCTCTATAAAGACACGGAAGAGCTAAATACCACAATCAACCAACTTGATCTCATAGACATATACAGAACACTCCACCCAACAGCAGACAAGTATACTTTCTTTTCCAATGCACATGGAACATTCTCCAGAATAGATGACATATTAGGCCATAAAGCAAGCCTTAACAGAATCCAAGACATCAGAATATTACAAAGCATCTTTTCTGACCATAAAGCCATAGAAGTAGAAATCAATAACAGAAAAAGCAAGGAAAAGAAATCAAATACATGGAAACTGAACAACACTTTGCTCAAAAACTACTGGGTTATAGAAGAAATTATGGACAGAATAATGAAATTCACAGAATCAAATGAGAATGAAAACATATCCTACCAGAAACTTTGGGACACAGCAAAAGCAGTACTCAGAGGTCAATTTATAGCAATAAAATGCACACATCCAAAAAGAAGAAAAGGCCAAAATCAAGACATTAACCCTACAACTTGAACAAATAGAAAGAGCAGCAAAAGAAGCCCTCAGGTGCCAGAAGAAAGGAAATAATAAAAACTAGAGCAGAATTAAATGAACTAGAGAATAGAAAAACAATAAAATTTGAGCAAAATATTTGAACAATCAAGGAATATTTTTAAGTGACAACCAAGTGTATGAAGATTACAACATTATTAATTCATTCCAAAACCAAAACCAAACTCATTGCCATTGAGTCAATTCCAACTCTTAGTGACCCTATAGGACAGAGTAGAACTGCCCCATAGGGCTTGTAAGGAGCGACTGATGAATTTGAACTGACGACTTTTTGGTTAGCAGATGAGCTCTTAACTTCTATGCCACCAGGGCTTCATTAATCCATCAAGGAACTGCAAATTATAACCACAGTGGGATACCACTTCACATCCACTAGAATGGCTAAAATTAAAGACTGACACACACTATTGAGAATGTGGAGCAGATAAAACTCTTACATATATATATTTTTTCACATATATATTTTGGGAGGAGTATAAAATGGTGCAACCATTTTGGAAAACAGTCATATAGTTTCTCATAAAGTTAAATATGCACCTACCATATGACCCAGTCATTCTATCCCTATGTATTTATTTACCAAACAGAAAAGAAAACATAAAACATGTCTACAAAATGACTTGTCACAAACATTAATAGCAGCTTTATTCATAATAATCCCAAACTTGGAACAATCCAAAGGTCCATCAAAAGATAAATGAATAAACAAATTGTAGTATATACATAAGATGGAGCACTGTTGTTGTTGTTAGGTGTCTTTGAGTTGTTGTCCACTCATAGGGACCTTATGTATGACAGAAGTAAATGTTGCCACATCCTGAGCCATCTTCATAATTGTTGCAGTGTTTGAGTCCATTGTTGTGACTATTGTGTCAATTCTTCTCATTGAGGCTTTCCCTCATTTTCGCTGACATTCTGGTTACCAAACATGATGTCTTTTTCTAGCAATTGACTTCTTGATGATGCCCTAAGTAAGTGCGCTGAAGTCTTGCTATCCTAGCTTCTAGGAACATTCTTGTTGTATTTCTTCTAAGACTGATTTGTTTGTTCTTTTGGCAGTCCATGGTATATTCAATATTCTTCGCTAACACCACGGTTCAAATGAATCAATTCTTCTATCTTTTTCACCATCCAACTTTTGCATCCATATGAGGCAATTGAAAAGAACATGGCTTGGGTCAGGTGCACCTTAGTCATCAAAGTGGCATCTTTGCTTTTCAAATGGAACACTACTTACACATTAATAAAAAGGGACAAACTCCTGATACATGAAACAACATGCATAAATCTCAGAATCATATGGAATGAAATAAGACAGTCAGAAAAGAATGCATTATGATTTCATCTACATGAAATTCTAAAACAGGCAAAACTAATCTTTAGTGAGTAAAATCAGATTAGTGGCTGCTTCTGGTTAATGATATGGAGGGAAGAGAAGGAGTGATTGACTACAAGAAGAGAAGTAATCTTTTTTGAGGAGATGGTGTAAATTTCCTTGATAATAAACCAAAACCAAACCTGTTGCCCGTTGATTCTGACTGATGGTGACTCTATGTGCTACAGAGTAGAATTTCTCCATAGGATTTTCTTGGCTGTGATCTTTACAGAAGCAAATCACCAGGCCTTTCTTTTGCAGTGCCACAGGGTTGATTCAAACTATGAAAAAATGGGTGTATATATTTGTCAAAATCCATTGAACTGTATAATTAAAATGAGTGCATTTGTATTTTATGCAAAGTAAATCACAATGAAGTTGATTTAGAAAGAAAAAAAAAAAATCCAAGCAATGGCAAAACAAAAAGAATTGCTCTGTTTTCAAAATATATGTATCCTCCTGCAGTTTCTACAATGGCCTCCTATGGTTCAGGTCCCCCTTTCATATCTTCAGGCTGAACATCACTAAAGAGAAGGCAGCCTCAAGGAGAAAATCTGAGGACTGTATGTCATTCTTGAGAACATATGCATACTATAATATACTGTAGAGAGTATGGACATTGTTAAGAGATTAAGGTTATCTTCTAGAGAAAGAATCCATCAAGAAATTATTATCAAAACAATCTGACCCATTTTGTGTCAGAACAGGAATATTTGCAGTAAAGAATTTCCCCCTTTTGAGGATGTTTACTTAATGCAGAATCTTGACCTAAAAAGCTTCCTTAATAAGATTACGTTTAACTGTACTTTATTTTGATGCTAGAGGTATGTGCACAGATCTACACCATGACTAATCATAAAGGACAATATTCTCCATTCAAGCACATTATTTCTTTGGTAACTGAAAATTGACATTTGGGTGTTGGCAACACCATGGCCTTATTATTATCCTCTACCACTAGTTTTTTCAGCCACTGCTTACACCCTTCTCTGCTGCCTACCATATTGCTGGCATTAGTTATCCTGCCCCATCTCAAGGATGCCTCAACTGCTGAAAATACATTAGAAGATATTTTTCTACTTTGGACTTACTAAGCCCTTTATATACTTGTCTAATGCTTATAAACTTGGTTCCAGACTCAGAGTAAATATGCTATCACTTGTATTATTTTATTTCTTGTCTCTAATTTTTCAATGACTCTTGCCATTAGTTGCACAGATCTCAGGAATACTATATTCTCCCTGAGACTGTCCCCTTAAAAGTGATTTATGCTCTTTCTCTAATTCTATACAAATGCTAGATTTTTCAATAAGGAGACACTGGTCTCTCTTACTGTATATGCTTAAGATCCCTGGTTTTTACTGGCTATATACTTTGGATCCAAGTAAAAGAGACTCTTTTGCCCTGCTGGTCAGAAAAAACTGTGCAATGATGAAAATATTACTGTATTTCTCAGATGATTTACAACTGTTTCAAAACAGCACTCATCATTGTCCTTTTGCAGAAAGGTTTCTACTAACCTCTGTGTTAATGTTACTATTTTAGGCAACTATATCAAAGTAGACATTTGAGAACTTTAAAAGACTGGAAAAAACCATTTATGTTCTTATGAAAATCTAAGTTAAATTTAAAAACTGCTAAAGATTCTGTGTAATTAAGAAATACGAGGAAAAATGAGGCAACATCTTTAATTATTAAAAGAGCATATATTAATTAAGGAAAACATTTAAGAAGATATTAAATGCAATGTAGCAAAACAGAGACTTTTAGCAAATCTGAATTAAAAGTAGTAATAATTTGTTTTCTAAACAGACTTTTAAAAATTAAATCCTTATCATATGAAGCAAGGGAAAAAGGCACCCTGACTTGACAGAGATGACTTTTTTTTAAAGAAGTGCAATAATATTTGATTTTATCTCATTTTACAACAATTTTATGGGAAGCAACTGTCAAACATTTAATTGAAACAGAATGATAAAGGAACTCAAGTAATTCATTTTTGTTCATTTTTATTGTGACCTATAGCTTTAGTAACAGCATAACAGAACAAAACTCATCTGTCAGATGAATTTAGACAATAGTGGCATAAAATTACAGACATGCTTATAAAAGAAACCAATAAAGGTTGCTACAAAAGTAAAATTTATGTTAGCACTTGGAACAACCAAAATGCTATGAAAAAATTATAGGAAAAAGCTTATATGTCAAAGTTGAAAAAACAAAAAACATAACTCGTACATCAAAGGACACTACCAAATAATTAAAAAGTCAACCTTAAGAATGGGAGAAAAGTTTGCAAATCATATACCTGATACAGATGTAGTATCCAGAATATATAAACAGCTCTTACAACTCAACAACAAGATGAGAAACAACTCAATTAAAAAATGGGCAAGTCTTGAATAGACGTTTCTCCAAAGAAGCAAATGACCTACAAGCACATGTAAAGATTCTCATCGTCTTTAGTCCTTAGAGAAATGCAAATCAAAACCACAATGAGATGCCACTTCACACCCGCTCCCAAAACCCATTGCCATCAAGTGGATTCCAACTCATAGTGACCCTATAGGGCAGAGTAGAATTGCCCCACAGGGTTACCAAGGCTATAATCCTTACAGAAGCAGACAGCCACATCTTTCTCCCTCAGAGCAGCTGGTGCACTCCAACTGCAAACCCTTCAGTTAGCAGCTGAGCCTTTAACCACTGAGCCACCAGGGCTTCTTCTCACACCCACTAGGATGGCTATAATTAAAAAAAGAAAAACAACAAGTGTTGGTAAGGATATCAGGAAAATGGAATGAACCCTCATAATTTGTTGGTTGGAATGTAAAATGGTGCAGTAACATTGTAGAAAACAATTGGTGGTTCCTAAACATAGAATTACCATATGACTCAGCAATCCCACTCCTAGGCATATATCCAAGATAATTGAAAACATATGTGCATACACAACTTCTTCACTGCAGCATTATTCATAACAGCCAATAAGGGAAACAATCTAAATGTGCATCAACTGATAAATAAGTAACCCTTTCAACACCCAATTATTTTCTTTGATGTTTTGGTTGATACCATGTGTTTTCACTAATGAAGGCATGCTGATTAAAGGACAAATTCAGAATTTTTGTTATGAGTTATGTATTTTGATACCCATTATGTGGGACCCCACTTGTCCCAATGGACCCTGGATGACATAAATCCTGACAATATGAGTCAATGATAAAATTGGTTTTTAAAATTATTATTTTTTTATTTCTTGAAAATCTGAAAAACATGAGGTAAACAATGAACACATCTGGCAATGACTGCATATACATTTTATTCTAGTCTCCTTCTTAGCAATGCATTATTCCTCATTGGAAAAGCATTATTTACTGTTCAGCAGCTAGAAAAGCAGGGAGCCATAATACCTGGAAACAATGAATGGCATAAAAGAGAAAATGGCCACTATGACTGAATGAAGACTGGCAATAGCTTATTCTCACTATAAGTACATTCTCACGAGAACATAGTAACAGGGAAACATAGTGAGGAGGCTTATCTCACAGAAATAAAGGCAAACCTGTCAAAAGTTTAGGAAATTCACACATCCTGGAGGCATCCCATAAGAAAATGTTCCATCTACACAAAAATGAGGCTTCCACTCAGGATTTTTGAGTTTCACACATTTCAAAAGGCTCCAACCTTGAGACTAAATGCATTAAAATCTGGTTACCTCCTTCCCAAAGAATTGCAGAGGCATAAAAATTAGGTGGGGTATAATATGTCCCATGGGTCTTGAAAGGGTATTAAACAAATGTGGTATATCCATAAAAAGGAATAAAGTATTGATACATGTTATAACATTATGCTAAGTGAAGGAAGCCATACAAAAAGGGTCACATATTGTATAATTCTATTAATTATGAAATTTCTAGCATAAGTAAATTCATAGAGACAGAAAGTATTTTAGTGGCTGCCTAGAGATGGGAAAGGGAGTAATGGAGAGTGACTGCTTAATGGGTATAAGATTTCATTTCGGGATGATTAAACTATCTTGGAACCAGATAGAGATGATGGTTGCACAACACTGTGAATGTACTCAATGCCACTGACTTGTACACTTTAAAATGGTCAGTGGTTAATTTTTTGTTATATGAATTTTATCTCCATAACAAAAATGAAAAAAAAAAAAAAAGCTTATAGGAAGTTCTAGAGTCAGGTAGAAACACACTTTTTTCTTTTTAATTTTATTGTGATTTAGGTGAAAGATTACAGTGTAAATTAGTTTTTCATTAAAAAATTTCTATGCGAATTTTTTTCTGATATTGGTTACAATCCCTGCAATTTGTCAGCACTCTCCGCCTTTTCCTTTCCACCCTGGCTTCTCCGTGTCCATTCGTCCAGTTTTCCTGTCCTTTCCTGCTTTCTCATCTTTGCTTTTAGGTAGGTGTTGCCCATTTGGTCTTGTATACTTGATTGAACTAAGAAGCACGTTCCTCATATGTGTTATTTTGTTTTATAGGCCTGTCTAAACTTTGGCTGAAAGGTGAACTTAGGGAGTGGCTTCAGTTCTGAGTTAGCAGGGTGTCTGGAGGCCATAGTCTTAGGGGTTCCTCCAATCTCTGTCAGACCAGTAAATCTTGCCTTTTTCTTTTTTTGTGAATTTGAATTTTCTTCTACATTTTTCTCCTGCTTTCTCTGGGATCGTCTATTGTGATCCCTGTCAGAATAGTCAGTGGTGGTAGCTGGGCACCATCTAATTCTTGTGGATTCAGGGTGGTGGAGGCTGTGATTCATGTGGTCCACTAGTCCTTTGGACTAATATTTTCTTTGTCTTTGGTTGTCTTCATTCTTCTTTGCTCCAAACATGATGGGACCAACAGATGTATCTTAGACGGCCACTCACAAGCTTTTAAGATGCTACTTACCAAAGTAGGATATAGAACATATTCTTTATGAACTATGTTATGCCAGTTAACCTAGATGTCCCTTGAAACCACGGTCCCCAACCCTCAGCCCCAGTAACTCAGTCTCTCAAGGTATTTGGATGTGTCTAGGAAGCTTTTATGACTTTGCCTTGGTCAAGTTGTGCTGACTTTCCCTATAGTGGGTGTTGTCTTTCCCTTCACCTAAGTTAACTTGTCTACTATCTAGTTAGTGATTTTCCCTCCCCACTTCTTCCCTCCCTCGTAACCATCAAAGATTGTTTTTTTCTCTGTGTAAACCTTTTGTTGGGTTTTTATAATAGTGGTCTCATACAATATTTGTCCTTTTGGGATTGATGTATTTCACTCAGCTTGATGCCCTCCAGATTCATCCATGTTGTGAGATGTTTTGAGGATTCATCATTGTTCTTTATCATTGTATAGTATTCCATTGTGTGTATGTACCATAATTTATTTATCCATTTATCTATTGATGGACACTTAGGTTGTTTCAATCTTTCTGCTATTGTGAATAGTGCTGCAATGAACATGGGTGTGCATATGCCTATTCATGTGACTGCTCTTACTTCTCTAGGATATATTCCTAGATAGAAAAAAACTTTGGATTCATATTTTGGATAAAATTCAATAACCCAAACTGATTAGATACAAGTAAAATAATGTTCTTCTGGTAGTCCTGGTTGATTAAAAGAAATAAGTGTAGGAAGTTTGAATCTTGAATCTATTGAGCTGTGCAATCTAAGACAAGACATTTACTTTCTTTTTGCTTTGATGGTTTTAACTGTTAACCTCAAAGAATTGTGAGGGACAAATCATTTTCACTTATGTGAATGATTGGTATGTATGTAGGAAAGGCGGTATCTGTGATCAACACTCAAAAGGATGAGAAATGCGAAGAGCTTCAGGAGATATTCTAACAAATCAACCCAAGATGTAGAAGATGTAGAAGGCAGCCCCTTCAAACATAGTGAACGAAGGAAAGGCTAAAAAATACATAGGAGTCTGTATTGCTTTGCACCGGAGCTTACTGTATTAGTTTTTAGCTGCAAATGGATTTAGAGAGCATGACAGCTGGAAGAAGCCTGAAGTTTGTGGAAGGATGGTGGAGGGTTGATGCAAGGGAATGCTGTAACTCTTCAGATAATGTAAGAAAACATTTTGAGGCCCTGTTGAGGGGTCCCTCAGAGATTACTTGTCCTGAATCTTCATTTTCACCAGAAAATTTTTTGAGAGTCAAATGTTAGAAAAACTTTTCTCCTTTGTCATTTCAATGCTATTTTAATCCACTTTTTCAGTAGTCCTCACTTTGACCTGGCTTACCCAGGAAGGTAAGGATGAAATTAGCCTGTGAGTAATTTATTTATTTATACATGATCACTTATTTTCACCCAACCTCCTCCATCCCTTTTGGAAGACAGTGTTTGAAGCTTTCAACAAATGTAGTATATGTGACAAAAGGCCATTTATAGCACTGGGTGCATTTATGAATTAAAAAATAACTAAATACGCCTTCCTGCTATTTTGAATGACTGTAATCATATTTCCAATTCTAAACTTATGAAGTGTTGTGCTGTGCTTTCAAATAGCTTCTGGGTCCAAACTCAGAGGTGACTACATTTCAATGGAGGATGATGTGATTAAAATACATATTCAGGAGATGTGACCCTGTAATCATTTTCTACACAAAATTCCCAATGAAGTTGATGGGGGATGTGTGCATGGTCTGATTGCAGATTTTGGCCCATTATATAGTTTGGGAAGTGATTGAGGATCCTTTGGGATTGATTGAAAGTAGTTACAAATATAACTCTTTACAAATATTTTTTGGTATAGTATCTTTCAAACAAATTTCAACCTAGCACATTTTGTAAACTTGGAAAATAAAAGTTTAGTTAAAAAATAAGAGTAGGAGAGGAAGATGAAGCTGAAACTCCAAGAGAAATAGAAAGGACAGGCTTGAATTCTATTGTAAAAGAGGTGAAGCTATATATAGCTATGCAAATGGTTACTAGCAATATTAATTATACACTAGTTCTACTGTGTTAGAAATTTGTTTTGAAATAATTTTAATGTCAAATATTTATATTTATATTATATTCAGGTATATTGTGTGAAACAAAAAAAATTATACAATTTAAACTCAATAGTGGTCTGAGTTACACCAATTTTTTTCTCTGCATAAATAATGTAGAGGAAAAAAAATTAGTCTAGCTTTGTTAAGAAAGTTTCCAAATCTACTTCAAATTGAATCTCACTTTCAAAGAAAGCTCTGTATAGACAGGGATATTTTTCAAAGGATGAGATTAGTTTAGGCAAACTGGAAAATATATGGTAAACTCTATGCCAGGTGGCTTTTTGGTGTTAGAGAAAACAAATTTGCAGTGGAGCAAAATACCTTGTGATTAGAGCAGAATATGAACAAAGATACAAAGCAAATGCGTATTATTATATAAAATTTTCAGAAGTAAAAACAAAACAAAGTAAAACTTTAAAACAAAACCATCACTGGAAGGAACAGGATCCTCCATGAAAGTACTTCACAATTTTCAAAAAATTTTTTTTTAATTTCCCTAAAATGTGAACTATAGTGTTCATCAAATTTGTCTCTGACTAATACGCAATACAAACTATGAGAGCCACAGATAAATTAATACAGAGTACTCAAATAACACACTTCTGTCCTTAAATATTTATCTTTCCACTCACTCTATAATATACTTATCCCATATATATTTTAATTGGACAGATTATAATACAAAAAGTTACAAATTACATTGATTACTAACCCAATAGTCTTTGAAACAATTAGTTTTAGAAAGAGAAATTATTATGAAATGATCTTAAATTGTCTCATTACCAATGTTTCCCATTATTGGTAAAGCAAGGAAATATTGAGTAATTTATAGCTGTGTTGCAACTGACACTCCTCATCAACACAGTGTTTTATGTTCAAATTCATTCAGACTGTATTTGTTATTGACCATTTAATAGGCTCAAATAACTTCATTTTCCAAGGCTATAGAATATTTGTTCTTTTACTCAGGACCTCATTTTCCACATCTGCCAAATAATGGAGGTTGTACTAATATTTTTGAGACTCCTTTTAGATCCTGAGACATTCTAAGAGAGATCCTTTAGATATCCAGGTGAAGATCTTGTCTTACGGCAAATTACCATAAGATAAAATATTGCTAGTTTTGTGCTACATCATCATAGTCTGTGTGTGATGTTCTGACCAAACATGTACAATTGCCTTTATCAAATTAAGCATGGGGAGGAGGGGGAAGAAACATAAAATTAACATGTAAAAGTGGTAAGCTATGCAGCATAGGCCTTTAACAGCCACTATTGAATTGAGTCTCTGGGTGATAGAAACCATTAACACACCCGGCTGCTAAATGCAAAGTTGGGGATTTGAGTTCACCCAGAGGCACCATGGAAGAAGGACCTGGTGATCTACTTCCAGAAAATTAGCCATTGCAAACCTTATGGAGCACAGTTCTACTCTGACACACACAAGGTTGCCATGGGATGGAATTGACTCAAAGGCAATGGGTGGTGGTGTTGGTGGACCAAATGGCTAGAGCAGTGAAAAGTTCAGATTACTTAGAGCTCACTAGACGTACCCACAAGAGGACAATATTTACTCTTACTTCCTTCATTTTGATGCAGGTCATTTCGTCTTGGTGATATGACACCCAATAAACATCATGTGATAAACATCGAAGAAATTTAAGAGAAAAAATGCATTAGCTGTTTAATTTTCTTGTGGCACAACATAGAGCACACAGCCTGCTTAAGCCCTTTGGTGGCCTGTGTGCCATTTGATTAGAGTTTAGAGGTGTACTTGCACTTGGGGCAAAAGACAGAAGCTGTTCTTCTAAATGGAAATGGCACAAGAGAAGCAGAAGTATAATGGAGTGCTAGAGGGATAACATGGCCCAAATCACAGCTATGGCTGATGTTAGTGCTGCCTTCCCAATTTTTCAGATTTTTTAAAAAATGACTTCAATACACGCACTCTATGTACCCACTGCTCTGGCCCAAGCCTTTAACCAGCTACTCTACTTTAGAACATTTACTTTAAAACACAAGCATTTGTTTACCTCTTTTGGAGTAGGTCTGTTTATAATTACAGAATCATGGCCTTTGCTGGATGAAATATTCATGTATACTCCACTGCCAAACTGCGCTTATGGCACAGTAAACTGCAAACAGTACCATATTAAAAGCAATTCAGCAACATGGTTCATGCCAACTTAATAAAAATGTCATTTTAAATATTGTTTAAGAGCACTAGTTTAACAACTTTTACAACACTGGGCCACCACAATGTATTTATTATCTACAGTATATTTGGAGAAACTAAAATGGAAACGGAGAGAAAAAGATTGAGCTCAGTCATATAATTCCCAGGTAATGACAAGGCATTAATAAAGAGTCTCCATTCATTTATGAGAAATCTTGAAACATGGAAATGATCTGATCCCTTTGAATTTGCTCCCAAGCCCTAGGCTGCTTATTGCCTGGCGCATACGTACACTGTAGTGCGTTGCTGTCTCATAAACTACATAGACAATTGTAGCCTATTTGGCTGATTTTGGGGGGACTGTATTTCCAAAGGAAGCCCTGGTGGCATAGTGGTTAAGTGCTATGGCTGCTAACCAAAATGTCGGCAGTTCGAATCCACCAAGTGCTACTTGGAAACTCTATGGGACAGTTCTACTCCATCTTATAGGGTTGCTGTGAGTCGGAATCGACTCGATAGCAACGGATTTGTTTTTTTTTTAAATATTTCCAAAAGGATTAATGCCAAGATGTGCTAATCTCCATATAAACCCCTCAGTTTACTTCTATTTATTGTTGAAAAGTGTCAAATCAAAGTATATATGTATGCCTGTATGTGTTGAAAGCTTAAGCATATGCTATGTAAAGAAGGCAGAATGGGCAGCTGCAAACTTCTGTCCCTCCACTGATACATAAAAAAACAAACAAACAAAAAAAGCAGAAACTGTCAGAAACAAATTACTAGAACTCTGGGCTCTGGAAAACAGTCAAAGGTTTACAACAACCAAGTGAATGCTGATTCAAGAAAAGGGCAACTTTAAAATGGTAGGAAAGCTTTGTGGTGTTTTCACTTTCCTTCACTCTATTCCCTCCCTGGCTCAGCGGCAGCGTGAGTTCCTAGTGTGGGACCCTGGTCACTGGTTCTTGAGGAAGCAGAGCATACTTATTCAGAAATTGTTGTGTTTATCGGTTCTAACCTGTCTGGGGGTTACCTAAAGTACTGAAGCAAGGTACACACATCTGTTTTGCCTATTTCTGAACCTACTCAGGGCAGAAAGCTGCAGGCATTGCCTCAAAATATTGTATGAGAAGCAAAAATCTGCAGCCAACTTGGGCAAAGACTGTAGTTGATACATAAAATAGACTGCATAAGGCCTGGTAGGAAAAGCTGGGGAGAGAAATATTTGGGAAACTGGGCCATTCAAAAGTGCCCATATATACTGGGAAATTTAGAAAGCCATGTGCATGTCCAGGATAGGATGCATGCTCAGTAAAGACCTGAAAAATTCTAAGCCTTTTTTTTGATAAAATTATTCAGTGAAACCTGTGAGAGCCAGAACTCAATGGGATTGCCTTGTTTTTCTGGGTCTCACAAGTTTTCCACCTTTGACAGGATGCAGTCTTACCACATTTCTATCTCTCCTTTTGGTGGAAAATATTTGAGTTTTCCTTCTCTGACAGTTTCTACCTTACACAGGTTCCAGTTTTTGCACATTTTATTGTATATAACAACACATTTGCCATTTCAACATTTTCTACATGTACAATTAAGTGACCTTAATTACTTTCATCATGTGGTTTTTTTCCAACACCCTTCACAGCAGCTCAGTGCCCCTTAAGCAATAGCTTCCCCTTTCCCCTTCCCTCCTACCCCTGGTAACCACTAAAAAACTTCAGTCTCTATATATTTGTCTATTCTAGATATTTCATATAAGTGAGATCATACAATATTTGTCTTTTTGTGTCTGGCTTATTTCACTGAACATAATATTTTCAAGATTCATTCGTGCCATAGCATGTATCAGAATTTAATTTTCCTTTATGGCTGAGTAATATTTCATTGTATGTATGTACCACATTGTTTAAATCCATTCATCTGTTGATGGATATTTAAGTTGTTTCTACATTTTAGATACTGTGAATAGTGTTGTGATGAATATTGGTATACACATAACTGTTTGCATTCCTGCTTTTAAGGCTTTTGGTTACTTTTGGGTATACTTCTGGTAGCCTGAGGTGTTTATTGGTGTTCCTTGGCTTGTAGACATATCTTCACAAGGCATTTTTCCGACCACTCGGAAAGAATTGGGACTAGCATAATCTTGTTAACTTAAATGATTATACTCTGGTATAATCTTGCTAACTTAAACAATAACAAAAGAAAAACCCTATACCAAACAAGGTCACATTCACACATATGGGGGTTAGAACTTCAACATATATTTTTTGGGGGTACAGAATTTAATCTGTAATAGCCGTAGATGAAAAACTCATAGCTAACATCATACTCAATTGTAACAGCTTTCCCCTAAAACAGGAACAAGACAACGATGCCTATTTCACTATTTCTATTTAACATTGTACTGGAAGTTCTAGGAAGAGCAATTAGGCAAGAAAAAGAAATAAAATGCATTCAAATTGGAAAAAAGATGCAAAATATCTCTATTTGCAGATGACATGATCTTATATCTAGAATACCCTAAGAATGCACCAAACAACTGTTAGAGCCAATGATGTGAATTTACCAAATTTGAAGAATCCAAAATCAAACATTAAAAAATCATTTGCATTTTTATACACTGGCAATGAATAATTAAAAAAGGAAATTCAGAAACAATTCCATTTTTAACAGAGTGAAAAAGAATATGTAGAGATAAACTTAAGCACAGAGTTACAAGACTTGCACAGTGAAAACTGTAAAACCCTGCTGAAAGAAATTAAAGAAGACCTAAATTAATGTAATGTTTTGGAAGAAGTACAACCAGAATGCTCCTTAGAAGGAAGGATGGCTAGACTACGTCTTACATACTTTGGACATGTTGTCAGAAGGGATCAGTTCCTGGAGAAGGACATCATGCTTGGTGAAGTAGAAGGTCAGTGAAAAAGAGGAAGACCCTCAGAGAGATGGACTGACACAGTGGCTGCAACAATGGGCTCAAGCGTAACAACAATTGTGAGCATGGTGCAGGACCGGGCAGTGTTTCATTCTGTGGTACATAGGGTCGCTACGAGTCGGAACTGATTTAACAGCACCTAACAACAACAACAACAAATTAATGTAAAGAAATCCCATGTTCATGGATGGGAAGACAATATTTTTCATATGACAATACCATTCAAAACAATATTCATATTCAATGTAATTCCTATTAAAATCTCAATGTGTTTTTGGCAGAAATGGACAAACCCATTATAAACTTTAGATGGAATTTCAAAGAACCAAGAACAGGTAAAGCCATCTTGAAAAAGAACAAAATTGGAAGTCTCAGGCTTCCTGATTTTAAAACTTACTACAAAGCTATAATTATTAAAACCATATTGTACTGGCATAAGGTAGACATATCGACCAATGGAATACAGTTGAGAGGCCAGAAATAAACCCTTACAACTATGGTCAATTTATTTTCGACAAGGACGCCGGTAACATTCAATGGAAAAAGTCTCTACAAGAAATGGTGTTTGGAAAACTGGACATTTACATACAAAAATGAAGTTGGACTCTTACCTGTGTGCAAAACTAACTCAAAATGGATGAAAGACTTAAATTTAAGAGCTAAAACTATAAAGCTCTTAGAAGAAAATACAGGAACAAATCTTCATGATCTTGTGTTTGGCAATGGTTTCTTAAATATTACAGAAAAAGCTCAGGCAACACAATACAAAATAGACAAATCGGACTTTATTAAAATTAAAAACTTTTGTTCATCAAGAAACATTATCAAGAAAGTAAAGAAACAACCTGCAGAATGGGAAAAAATATTTGGTAACCATATATCTTACAAGGGTTTAAAATCTAGAATATATAGAGAACTACAACTCAACAACAACAACAACAAAAAACCCTTCAAAAAATGGGCAAGAGACTTGAATAGACATTTCACCAAAGAAGATATACAAATGGCCAGCCAACACATGGAAAGACGCTCAATGTCATTAGTCACCAGTGAAATGCAAATTAAAACCACAAGGAGATAACATTTCATATCCACTAGGATGGCTACAATCAGAAAAATGGAAAATAAGTGTGTGGGACAAAGAATTTGGTTTGTCCTTTTGTCTCTGGTTTCTAAAAACAGCCCTTGAAATTTGACAACAATCAAGGGGCCTTTGTTTTTTAAAACAGCCAGGCAACACTTAAACCCATTGCTGTTGAGACATTTCTGACTCCTAGGTTCCTATAGGACAGAGAGGAACTACCCCATAGGGTTTCCACTTCTTTAAGAAAGCACACTGACACATCTTTCTCCCCCATAGTGGCTGGTGAGTTCAAAACAGCCGACCTTTTTGGTTAGCAGCCAAGAATTTAACCACTGTGCTACCAAGATCCTTAGGCAACACACTTAAACATGTATAAATGAATAGGGGCTGCACAGACCACAAGCTGGCAAGAAGTGACAGGAGCATGATGCAGTCAGTCATGCATATTCATTGATTCATGGATATGCATTGGGCCCCAATGACTAGGGGACCCTAGGCCTTGGAGCTTTCTCTCATTGGGGCTTACTGGATTGACAAGAATATCCATGTATGGAAGAGGGTGTGTCACGTCCATGGGGACAATGAAAGCTTCGTGCCAGGAACTCTCTCAGAGCTTGCCTGATGCATCTGCTCACTTGTACCTTTCTGTTGTAATAAATGGGTAAATGTAAGTATAGGTAATAGTTTCTGCGAAATTTGTGACCTGTTACAGAGAATTAATGAACTTATAGGGGCAACGAGACTCTGACTTAGCTCAGAGTGACTAATTCAGAGGAGGACTGCGCAGATAAGGACAGAGTCCTAACTTGTGAAAACCCAGCTCTGGGTGACTGGATGAAAGAGAAAGGCTGTACGGGAAGTTTATGAAGAAGGATAGAGTCCTACTAGCTTATGATCTAGCCCCAGGGGGCTACAAGAAGAGAAGGGGGCTGGCTTGTCTGAAGTGCAGGGAATAGTGCAGATTCCTGAGCCCATGGCTGGTACCCAGTGATCTAGCTCCAGGTGGCTAGGGGTGTTTTGACCTGGCTGAGGGTGGCCAGGGGTGAAATCTGACCTAACTCTTGGTGGTTAGGGTGAGAGAGGAAGTGCCACGGAAGTGGCTGGCAATGAGGAAGTGATAAAAGTCGGTTTGCCCAACTTGCCCTTTAGTAGTGCAGTTAGCCGTGCAAAGTGTTAGTGAGGATGTGGAAAAATTGGAAAGCCTGTGATTTATTGGTGAGAATGTAAAATGGTGTAGCCTCTATGGAAAATAGTCTGGCAATGCCTCAACATTTAAAAATATTACTACCATAAGACCCAGTCATTCAACTCCTAAGTATATACCTCAAACAATTGAAAATAGGAACTCAAACAAATATTTGTATACCAATTTTCAGAGCAAAATTGTTTACAATAGCCAAAAAATGGGGAAAAACCAATTGTCCATGAACAGATGAATGGATAAACAAAATAAATATTATTCATCCATAAAAAGGAATGAAGTTCTAAAACATGACATAATATGGATGAACCTTAAAAACATGCTAACTGAAATAAAGCAGGCACAAGTGGATAAATTTTGTATGATTCCACTTATATGAAATATCTAGAATATATAAATTCTTAGAGACAGAAAGGGTACAGATTAGCAGGGGGAGAAGGGATGAGGAGTTACTGCTTTATGGGTACAAAGTTTCTGTGCGGGGTGATAAAAAGTTTTGGAAATAGATAGTGGTGATGGTTGCACAACACTGTAAATGTAATTAATAGCCCTAAATTGTACACTCAAAATGGTTAAAATGGAGGGCAGAGCCAACATGGCACCCTAGACAGATGTACCATGCCATTCCTCTGCAGCAAAGATCCGAAAAAAAAAGTAAAACAAATACAAGTGTCAATCCTGGAACCCTAAGCATCAAATGAAGGAATAAAGAACTAGATCAAACACCAAACGGAAGAAGAAACTGATGGAAAACAGAACGAAGAGAGATATGGAGTAGAAGTCCCCTGTCAACTAACATGGCACAGCTTCTCCGTCTTGAAGCACAGCCAACAATGACTCAGGACAGACAGTATGGGAAGGCAACTTCATGGAGCTTCCAACAGGAGACAGAGCACCTGGTAACCAGAGAAACATGCTTTCCCACACCTCACCCTTCTGGTGAGTAGAAGCAAGAACTCCCCCATACCAGCAGCCCCCACCACCCCCACCACTGGGGACCAAAGTATAAGCACCCTCCTAGACCTGCTGCACCCACTCCCACTCCCACTGTGCTACCATTTTTTTCTTTGTTTTTCACTTTCTCCCTACCACCTAGCTCAATATGCCTCCCCCCCTTCTGCCAGCCCCCACCTTGCATCCACGGCTAGAGAGCCACTGGTCCATCAGTGTCCCAGGTCTGCCCCACCTCCACCCACCAGCTCCCACCCTGTCACCATTTTTTTTTCTTTTCTTTCTCCCTTCCACCTAGCCCTGTAAGTCACCTTACCTCTCCTCCCACCAGCCCCTGTGTCCTCTCACATCCACTTACTGGCCTCAACAGTGTTGTCATTAGTTTTCTTTTTTCTTTTTCTTCCTTTTCTTTCTCCCTCCCACCTATCCCCATATGCCACCCCCTTACTTCCTGCAAACCCTTGCCGCACTACCTCAGCTAGAAAGTCAGCAGTGCACTGTCCCAAGTCTGCCCAGCCCCCACCCACTGGCCCCCACTGCGCCACCATTTTTTTCTTTCTTTTCTTTCTCTGTCCCACCTAGCCCCATATGCCACCTCCCCGCCCCTTCCAGTAAGCCCCAGCTGCACCTCCTCGGATAGAGAGCCACAGTGTCCACCACATCCCTACCCGTCGGCTCCTACCCCACCACCACTTTTTTTTCTTTCTTTTCTTCCTCACTCTTATCTAAGCCCCATACATCACCTCCCCTCCCTTCCCACTGGCCCCTGGGTCCAATTTGCACCCACTCTGACCCCCACTGCATTGTCATTTTTTTCCTAATTTTCCCCTTTCTTTTCTTTCTCCTTCCCACCTAACCCTGTAAGCCACTTCCCCTCCCTTCTCACCAGCCTCAGGTTCTGCCCTGCTCCTACTCGATGGTTCCCACTTTGCTGCAATTGTTTTCTTGTTTTCACTTTTTTTCTTTCTCACTTTTCTTTCTCTATCCCACCTAGTCCCGTATGCCACCTCCTGCTCTGTCCAGCTGGCTCCCATTGTGTCACCATGGACAGAGTGCCACCAGCACACTGGCCCTTCACTGTCCCAGGTCTGCCACACTCCAATCTGTTGGCCCCCACTGTGCAGCCATTTGTTATTTTTATTCACGTTCTTTTTTCTTTTTCTTTCTTTTTTCTCTTTTTCCCTCCCACCTAGCCCCATATGTCACATCCTCCCCCTCCTCATCTACCTTGCTACTCTGTCATGGCTAGAGCATCCCAGCACTCAAGCCCACCCTTGCACCTGCCCCACATCATTCCTGCACTCCCACCACTAGACCAGCTGCTGAACTATGGGAAGTAAGCCAGCACTACTCTCGGTATGACATACATGCCACTCTGGAGAGGGGCTGTTAATGCTCCCACACCACTGGACCAACATCAAAAGGCAGAGAGCACCTGCTCCATCAGCCCTCAACCATCTTACCAAACCAGTGTACAGCTATGTGGGCTCACCTTGCTTGCTGCTGCCCTGCTCACTCCAACAAAGTAGTGACAGCTATCAAGTCCACAGAAGAGCAAGCAGCAAAGCACACCCAGTCCACCTGCCCTGACATATCAAAACAAAACAAAAAAGTAGGATGAAGTAAATGAACATACAATCAATAAATAAAGAAAATAATGCCTTAACGTCTTGGAGACAGCAGACAACATTAAAACATATAAAAAATCAAGACAAGATGGCTCCAGCAAGTGACCAAAATGAAGAATCAGATAACCTTCTGGTAGAAGAAAAATCAGTGGAAGTACCTGATATGGAATTCAAAAGACTAATATTTAGAGAGCCCTGGTGGTACAGTAGTTAAAAGATAGGCTGCTAACCAAGAGGTTGGTGGTTTGAATCCACCAACTGCTACTTGGAAACCCTATGGGGCAGTTCTACTCTGTCCTATAGGGTTGCTATGAGTCAGAATTGACAGCAGTGGGTCTAGTTTTTTTTGTTCAAGACATTAGGAAGGAGAGCAAAGAAAACACAGACAAGACCAAGGAAAAAATAGACAAAATCATGGAAAACACACAAAATGAATGAAAACATAGCCAAAATCAAAGAAAACACAAACAAAGCAGTAGAAGAATTCAGGAAAATAATACAAGGAAAAAAATCAAAATAAAGAAACAATTTGAAATCATTCAAAACCAGCAACTAGAAATCCCAAAAGATAAACAATAAAATTTCAGGAATTGACAACTCAATAGAAGGTTTTAGGAGCAAATTTGAAACAATAGAAGACAGAATCAATGAGATTGAAGACAATTCCACAGATGCTACTTTGTTTGAAGAAAAATCAGAGAAAAGAATGAAAAAAAAATGAAGAAAACCTAAGAATTATGTGGGACACAATCAAGAGCAAAAATTTGCATGTGATTGGAGTTCCGGAACAGGGGGAGAAAATGGAAAACACAAAGACAATTGTTGAGGATTTGCTGGCAGAAAACTTCCCAAATGTCATGAAAGACATAAAGCTGACCATTCAAGAGGCTCAACAAACCCGGTATAGGATAAACCCCAAAAGAAAGTCACCAAGACATATCATAATCACACTTGTCAAAACCAAAAACAAAGAATCCTGAGAGCAGCTGGAGAAAAATTAAAAGTCACATACAAAGGGGAACCAAGACTAAGCTCTGATTACTCCACAGAAACTATGCAAGCAAAGAGGCAATGGGATTACATATATAAAATCTTGGAAGAATAAAAAGCTGCCAACCAAGGTAATATATCCTGCAAAACTCTCTCTCAAATACAATAGTGAAATTAGGACAATTCCAGATAAACAGAAATTAAGGGAATTCATAAAAATCAAACCAGACTTAGAAGAAATATTAAAGGGAGTCCTTCAGTTAGAGAATCAAAAACATCAGGCAACAAACTGAGTCTAGGACACAGGACACCATCAACCAGAAACCAACCTAAGTAAAGAACTCTCAATAATAAAACAAAGCTAAAAGACTTAAAACAGGGAAAGAGAGAAGTCAAACTGTGAATGATGACATTGTCAATACAATGAAAAGGGGGGAATAAACAGTATAGGTACAGAACTTTCAGATGGAGAGGAATTCAAGGTGATATCAAGCAATAAAAGACAGGTTCAAACTTAGGAAGAAGAGGGTAAATTCAAGGTAACCACAAAGAAAGTAGATAATCCTACTCATCAAAATAAAAAAGAAGAAAAACATGAAAAGTTAGTAAATACAAAATCTATAATAATGAAAGAAAATAAAGTCCACAAACGAAAGGAGCTCATCACAAGAGAATAAAAGGAACAAAGAAAACCTCAGCAACACAAAAAGACACAACAATATGACAGCAATAAACGCATACCTATTGATAATCACACTGAATGTAAATGGCTTAAATGAACTCGTGAAGAGATGGAGAGTGGCAGAATGGGTAAAGAAACACAACCCATCAAAATGCTGTCTACAAGAGACACACCTTCTACATTAAGACATAAATATATTAAAAATCATAGGATGTAAAAAATATACCAAGCAAATACTAACCAAAAAAGAGCAGGAGTGGTAATATTAATCTCAGATAAAATAGACTTTAAGGCAAAAATCAACCATAAAAGACAAGGAAGGACAGTATACAATGATTAAAGGAACAATCCACCAAGAAGACATAACCCTAATAAATGTCTATGCACCCAATGAAATGGCTCCAAAATACATAAAACAAAATCTAACAGCACTGAAAAGAGAAATAGATAGTTCCACAATAACAGTAGGAGACTTCAACACACCATTCTCGGTAAAGGCCAGAGCATCTAGAAAGAAACTCGACAAAGATGCAGAAGATCTAAAGTCCACAATCAACCAACTTGACATCATGGACATATACAGAGCACTCCACTCAACAGCAACAAAGTCTACATTCTTTTCCAACACACGTGAAACATTCTCCAGAACAGAACACATTTTAGGCCACAAAGCAACTCTCAGTAAAATCAAAAACATCGAATTAATACACAGCATTCTCTCTGATCATGTCATAAAAGTAGAAATCAATAACAGGAAGAGCAAGGAAAAAAATCAAATTACATGGAAACTGAATAACACCTTGCTTAAAAACAGGTAGGTAATAGACGAAATCAAAGATGGAATAAAAAATTTCTAGAATCAAATGAGAATGAAAACACATCACACCAAAATCTTTGGGACACAGCAAAGGCAGTGTTCAGGGGTCACTTTATAGCAACAAATGCATACATCAAAAAAGAAGAACAGGCCAAAATCAAAATGTTAGCCCTAAGCTGGAACGAATAGAAAGAGAACAGAGAAAGAATCCCACAGGCACCAAAAGAAAGTAAATAATAAAGATTGTTGTTGTTGTTGTTAGGTGCTGAATGAAATAAATCAATCACAAAAGGACAAATATTATATGATACCACTACTATAAAAACTCATGAAAAGGTTTACACACAAAAAGAAATAATCTTTGATGGTTGTGAGGAGGGGAGGGGTAGGAATGGAAAAAGACTAAACAGACAATAGATAAGTGGTAACTTTGGTGAAGGGTAAGACAGTACACAATACTGGGGAAGCCAGCACAACTTGTCCAAGGCAAGGTCATGGAAGCTACATAGGCATATCCAAACTCCCCGAGGGACCAAACTGCTGGGCTGAGGGCTGTGGGGACCATGGTCTTGGGGAACATCTAGCTCAGGTGGCGTAACATAGTTTATAAAGAAAATGTTCTACATTCTTATTTTGGTGAGTAGTGTCTGGGGTCTTAAAAGCCTGTGAGCGGCCATCTAAGATACTCCACTGGTCTCATCCCTTCGGGAGCAAGGGGGAGTGAAGAGAACAGGATACAAGAAAAAGATTAGTCCGAAGGACTAATTGTCCACAGCTACCAAGGCCTCCACCGGACTGAGTCCAGTACAGCTAGATGGTGCCCGGCTACCACCACTCACTGCTCTGACCAGGATCACAACAGAGGTTCTGGACAGAGCTGGATAAAAATGTAGAACAAAATTCTAACTCACACACACACACACACACACACACACAAAAAAAAAAAAAAAAAAAAGACCAGACTTACTGGTTTGACAGAGACTGGAGAAACCCCAAGAGTATGGCCCCCAGATACCCTTTTAGCTCAATAATGATGTCACTCCTGAAGTTCACCCTTTCCCAAAGATTAGACAGGTCCATAAAACAAAATGAGACTAAAGGGGCACACCAGCCCAGGGGCAAGAACTAGAAGGCAGGAGGGGACAGGAAAGCTGGTAATAGGAAACCCAAGATCGAGAAAGGAGAGTGCTGACATGTCTTGGGGTTGGTAACCAATGTCACAAAATAATATGTGTACTAATTGTTTAATGATAAGCTAGTTTGTTCTGTAAACCTTCATCTAAAGTACAATAATAAAAAAAATAAAACCTAAAATGATAAAGATCATGGAAGAAAAACTAGGGACAACACTAGGGGGCCTAATACATGGCATAAATAGAATACAAACCATAGCTAACAATGCACAAACACCAGAAGATAAACTAGATAACTGGGAGCTCCTGAAAATTAAACACTTAGGCTCATCAAAAGACTTCACCAAAAGAGTAAAAGGAGAACCTACAGACTGGGAAAAAATTTTTTAGCTGTGACATATCTGACAAGGGTTTATTCTCTAAAATCTATAAGATACTGCAACACTTCAACCACAAAAAGACAAATAATCCAGTTAAAAAATGGGCAAAGGATATGAACAAACACTTCACCAAAGAAGATATTCAGGTGGCTAATAGACACATGAGGAAATGCTCACTATCATTAGCCATTAGGGAAATGTAAATCAAAACTGCTGGTGGGAATGTTAAACAGTACAACTACTATGAAAAACGATGTGGCTCCTCCTTAAAAACCTAGAAATAGAAATACCACATGGTCCAGCAATCTCACTACTACGAATACATCCTAGAGAAATAAGAACCGTCACACAAACAGACAAGGGCAAATCCACATTCATTGCAGCATTATTCACAATAGCAAAAATATGGAAACAAACTAAGTGTCCATCAACGAATCAATGGATAAACAAATTATGGTACGTACACACAGTGGAATACTACACAATGATAAAGAACAATAATGAATCTGTGAAACATCTCACAACATGGGTGAATCTGGAGGGCATTATGCTGAGCTAAATAAGTCAATCACAAAAGGACAAATATTGTATGAGACCACTATTATAAAGACTCAAGAAAAGATTTACACACAGAAAAAAACCAATCTTTGATGGCTGTGATAGAGGGAAGGAGTGTGTGGGGGGTCATTAATTGGATAGTAGACAATGTTAACTTTGGTGAAGGGAAAGACAACACATAATATAGGGGAAATCAGCACTACTTGACCAAGGCAAAGTCATAGAAGCTACCTGTTGTTGTTGTTATGTGCCCTCGAGTTGGTTTCAACTCATAGCGACCCTATATACAACAGAGGGAAGCACTGCCCTGTCCTGTGACATCCTCACAATCTTTGCTATGCTGGAGCCCATTGTTTCAGTCACTGTGTCAATCCATCTTGTTGAAGGTTTTCCTCTTTTTCGCTGACCCTCTACTTTACCAAGCATGATGTCTTCTCTAGGAACTGGTGCCTTTTGATAACATGTCCAAATTATGTGAGACCAAGTCTCACCATACTCGCTTCTAAGGAGCATTCTTTCTGTACTTCTTACAAGACGGATTGGTTCGTTCTTCTGGGAGTCCATGGTATACTCAATATTCTTCACCAACACCATAATGCAAAGGCATCAATTCTTTTTTGGTCTTCCTTATTCATTGCCAAGGTTTCGCATGCATATCATGGCTTGGGTCAGGTTTACCTTAGTCCTCAAAGTGACATCTTTGCTTTTCAACGCTTTAAAGAGGTCTTTAGCAGCAGATTTGTCCAACACGATACGTCCTCTGATTTCTTCCATGGGCTTTGATTGTGGATCCAAGTAAAATGAAATCCTTCACAACTTCAATCTTTTCTCAATTTATCATGATGTTGCCTATTGGTCCACTTGTGAGGATTTTTGTTTTCTTTACGTTGAGGTGCAATCCTTACTGAAGGCTGTAGTCTTTGATCTTCATCAGTAAGTGCTTCAAGTCCTCTTTGCTTTCAATAAGCAAGACTGTGTCATCTGCATGTCACAGGTTGTTAATTCACCTTCCTCCAATCCTGATGCCCTATTCTTCTTCATATAGTCCACCTTCTCATATTATTTGCTCAGCACACAGATTGAATAAATATGGTGAAAGAATACAACCCTGACACACACCTTTCCTGATTTTAAACCATGCAGAATCCTCTTGTTCTGTTTGAATGACTGCCTCTTGGTCTATGTACAGGTTCCTCATGAGCACAATTAAGTGTTCCTTAATTCCCATTTTTTGCAATGTTATCCATAATTTGTTATGATCCACACAGTAGAATGCCTTTGCATAGTCAATAAAATATAGGTAAACATCTTTCTGGTATTCTCTGCTTTCAGCCAAGATCCATCTGAAATCATCCCTTGCTTCACATCCTCTTCTGAATCTGGCTTAAATTTCTGGCAGTTCCCTGTCGATACACTGCTGCAACCACTTTTGAATGATCTTCAGCAAAATTTCACTTGCATGTGATATTAATGATATTGTTAGATAATTTCCTCATTCTGTTGGATCACCTATCTTCGGAATGGGTACAAATATGGATCTCTTCCAGTCAGTTGGCCAGGAAGCTGTCTGCCAAATATTTTGACATGAACCAGTGAGCACCTCCAGCTCTGCATCTGTTTGTTGAAACATCTCAACTGGTATTCCATTTATTCTTGTAGCCTTGTTTTTTGCCATTCTCTTCAGTGCAGCTTGGACTTCTTCCTTCAGTACCATCGGTAGAGTGATTCTGTGTATTCCTTTCATCTTCTTTTGATGCTTCTTGTATCATTTAGTATTTTCCCCGTAGAATCCTTCAGTACTGCAACTCGAGGCTTGAATTTTTCTTCAGTTCTTTTAGCTTGAGAAATGCGGAGCGTGTTCTTCCCTTTTGGTTTTCTAACTCCAGGTCTTTGCACATTTTATTATAATACCTTACTTTGTTTTATGAGCCACCCTTTGAAATCTTCTACTTTAGATGGTTTACAGAACAAATAGTTCCACTTGCTTTAGCTACTCTACATTCAAGAGCAAATTTCAGAGTCTCTTCTGACATCAGTTTTGATCTTTTTGTTTCTTTCCTGTCTTTTTAATGACTTTTTGCTTTCTTCATATATAGTGTCCTCGATATTGTTCCACAACTTGTCTGGTCTTCGGTCATTTGTGTTCAATGCGTCAAATCTATTCTTGAGATGTTCTCTAAATACAGGTGGGATATACTCAAGGTCATTTTTTGGCTCTGTGGACTTGCTCTTATTTTCTTCAGCTTCAACTTGAACTTGCATCGAAGCAATTGATAGTCTGTTCCACAATCCATCCCTGGCCTTGTTCTGACTGATGATATAGAGCTTGTCCATTGTCTCTTTCTAGAGATGTAGGGGATTTGATTCCTATGTATTCCACCTGGTGAGGTCCAGGTGTATAGTCGTCATTTATGTTGAAAAAAGGTATTTGAAATGAAGAAGTCATTGGTCTTGCAAAATTCTGTCATGTGATCTCCAGCATCATTTTTATCACCAAGGCTGTATTTTCCAACTACCGATCTTTCTTCTTTGTTTTCAACTTTCACATTCCAATCACCACTAATTATCAATCCATCTTGATTGCATGTTTAATCAATTTTAGACTGCAGAAGTTGGTTAAAATCTTAAATTTCCTCATCTTTTGAATTAGTGGTTGGTGCGAAAATTTATGTAATAGTCATACTGACTGGTATTCCTTGTGGGCATATGGTTATTATCCTATCATTGACAGTGCTGTACTTCAGAATAGATCTTCAGATGTTCTTTTTGACAATGAAGGAGATGTCATTTCTCTTTAGTTTGTCATTTCTGGCATATTAGACCAAATTATTGTCTGATTCAATATGATCAATACCAGTCAATGTCAGCTCACTAATGACTGGGATATCAATCTTTATGTGTTATATTTAATTTTTGACGATTTCCAGTTTTCCTAGATTCATACTTCATACATTCCATGTTCTGATTATTAACAGATGTTTTCAGCTATTTCTTCTCATTTTGAGTTGACCACCTCAGCAAACGAAGGTCCTGAAAGCTTTATTCCATCCACATCATGAAGGTCGACTCTACTTTGAGAAGGCAGCTCTTTTCCAGTTGTATTTTGAGTGCCTTCCAACCTGAGGGGCTCATCTTCCTTCACTATACCAGACAGTGTTCTGCTGCTGCTGTTCATAAGGTTTTCACTGGCCATTTTTTTCAGAAGTAGACTGCCAGGTCCTTCTTCCTAGTCTGTCTTAGTCTGGAAGCTCCACTTAAATCTCTCCACCATAGATGACCCTGCTGGTATGTGAAATACCTATGGCATAGCTTCCAGCATCAAAGCAACAAGCAAGCCACCACAGTATGACAAACTGACAGATATGTGGGGAACTTCCTGGACACATCCAAATGCCTTGAGGGGCAGAGTTCCTAGGACTGAAGGGTGAGGTCTATAGTCTGTGGGGACATTTACATTAATTGGCATAATATAGTTCATAAAGAAAATGTTCTACATCTTACTTTGGTGAGTAGTGTCTGGGGTCTTAAAAACTTGGGAGCAGCCATCTAAGATACCTCTATTGCTCCCATTCTGTCTGGAGCAAAGGATAATGAAGAAAACCAAAGACGCAAAGAAAATATTAGTCCAAAGGACTAGTGGACCACATGAACCACAGCACTACCAGCCTGAGCCCAGAGGAACTAGATGGTGCCTGCTACCATGACTGATTGCTCTATTAAGGATCACAATAGAGGATCCTGGAGAGAGCAGGAGAAAAATGTGGAACAAAATTCAAATTCACCAAAAAACAAAAAAAACCAGACTGGTCTGTCAGAGGCTTGAGGAATCCCCAAGACTATGGCCCCTGGACACTCTGCTAACTCGGAACTGAAACCACTTTTGAAGTCCACCTTTCAGCCAATGTTTAGACAGGCATATAAAACAAACAACAATACACAGAGGAATGGTGCTTCTTAGTTCAATCAAGTATACAAGACCAAATGGGCAACAGCTGCCCAAAAGTAAAGACAAGAAGGCAGGAAGGAACAGAAAAATTGGATGAATTGACACAGTGAACCCAGGGTAGAAAGGGAAGGGGGGGGAGTGGTGACACATTGCGGGGATTGCAACCAATGTGAGAAAACAATTTGTGTATAAATTTTTTAATGAGAAACTGTGCCGGAAACTTTCACCTAAAGCACAAAAAAAAATTTTTTAAAATGGTTAAAATGACAAATTTTCTATAGTCATAATAAAAACATATTTAAAAAGGAATGTACTATGGTAAACCAGATATAGGTATGGAATTTTTAATTTTTTGATGTAATTTTTAGTGATAATCTACCCCTCTCCTCTTAGTGCGTTTTTATCCCTCCCTTAGTTTGTTTCTTTGTCCTCTCATTTCCTTTTTTTTTTTTTAATAATATTTTATTGTGTTTTCGTTGAAGGTTTACACAACAGTTTAGGTTGGCATTCAACAGTTTCTACAAAAATTCTTCACAATGCGTGAACGTTCTTATTATTTCTATTCTGATTGTTCAATTTCCATTAATCTAGTTTCCCTGTCCCCTTACATTCTCATCTTTGTTTTAAAGTAATTGTTGACTGTTTTGGTCTCATATAGGTGATTTTTTTAAAGGAGTACAGTACTTACGAGTGATATTCATTATCTTGTGAGCCCAACTTTTATTTAGCTACAAGATAACCTCAGGAGTAAGTTTCGTTTTAAGATTGAAAGAATATCTCAGGGCAATAGGCTTAGGGGAGTCTTCCAGTCTTAACCAATCCAGTATGTCTTTTTTTTTTAAACCTTCTTTACTTTTTACTTTTTTCCATGGAAGGCACTCAGGGCTATAGAGTATAAAAGCATATATTGAGCAATAAGTATTTTTAAAGGAATAACAAGCTTCAGCCTGCAGCTTGGGTTTTGAATGTGGATAGTATATTTTCTTTTTAATTTTTGCATCAGATAATTTGAAAAGGAATTATTTGCAATTCAAGTAGGTCAATTTGAAAGGTTACCTAGTCAAATTGTTTCACTAATGAAAACTGACTAAAGAGTATTTGTTGTCTTAGTTACTTCCTGATACTCTAGCATGAAAGCAAGATGACTAGTAAACTCACGTTTCTGAAACAAAAAAATACAAGTTTTTCTCAACAAATCCCACATAAAAATGTTATAATATAGAACGCGGTACCAGATGGTCTTTAATATATGGCAGACTGATATAGAAACGTTTCAAATCAACTGAAACTATGAGGATTATTGTGTTTCAGTTTTGACTCAACAATTTAGGAACCATTTACAGAAACTGTAGTGTTTAATCAATATAGTTAAATATTCCACTATACAATTCAAATATTAGGTCTTTCAACAAGAACACAGTAACTCTGCTTCAGTTCAGTAAAAAACAAAAGGGGATCCGCTTCTACTCCTTTGGCACTAATGTAAAAAGACAATGTGATGGAAAAAGACACGTCACAACTTCATGAATATAACAGCACACTATTTATAGAAATATAAAAGGAAGAACCAGAAATATAGAAGACACCTATAATTCCTACCTGTATAATTAAACATTTAGTTTTATTCTCAACAGATAACACTTTGAATGTTATACATTTCTTTTAAAATAACAGTAAAATTATTGGTAGTAAGGATAGAATGGTGAAAAGTATTAGGAGTCCAAGGTTCTAAGTGCTTTCTCTGCCACTAACTAGCTAAGTTACCTTAGCCACTTCACCTATCTGGACTTGAACTTCTTCACCTCTAAAAATACTGATTTGTATTTAAGTATCTCTAGGATCACATCCACTTCTATCTACATTTATGATTTTATTCAAATCACCTTAAATATTGACAGTAATTTAGTATCGGTAAATTTAGTATTTAGTGCTTTACATACACAATTTTCTCAATTACTTTGAGTTAATTTCTATGGACTATTAGTAGAATATATTAGTATTAGCATAATACAAACTGTTTTTCTATTTTTCCAAGTATTTTCCAGGCTCATTTAGAAGGAAATATTTAATTTATCATTAGCTACTATTCAGACCTAAATTGGCAGAAGTGACGAAAATTTTAAAACATTGTACCAGGCGTTATAAGTTAGTCAGAAAAAATAATAAGTAGGATAGCCTGATTTTAAATACATTCTCATTTTTTAAATTTATTTAATTTTTTATTGTACTTTAGATGAAGGTCTACAGAACAATAGTTTGTCATCAAACAGTCAGTACACACATTGCTTTATGACACTGGTTAACAACTCCACGACATGTCAACACTCTCCC
>NW_004444002.1:5176181-5178355 GCF_000243295.1 Trichechus manatus latirostris
GTTGTCAGTTTGATCTCACATAGATAATTTATTTTCGTACCTTAGATGAAGGTTTGCAGAACAAATAGTTTCTCATTAAACAGTTAGTATACATATTGTCCTATGACAATGGTTAACAACCCCATGACATGTCAACACTGTCCCTTCTCAACCTTGGGTTCCCTATCACCAGCTCCCCTGTCCACCCCACCCCCCTTCCTTCCAGTCCCTGTCCCTGGACTGCTGTGCTTCATTAGTCCCGTCTTGTTTTATGAGGCTGTCCAATCCCCAGCTGAATGACGAACCCCGGGAGGGGCCTCACCACTGAGCTAAAAGGGTGACGGGGGCCACACTCTCAGGGCTTCTCCAGTCTCTGTCATGCCAGCAAATATGGTCTTTTTTGTGAGTTAGAATTATGTTCTACATCCCCTTCCAGCTCTGTCCAGGACCCTCTACTGTGATCCCAGTCAGAGCAGTCAGTGGTGGTAGCCAGGCACCATCCAGCTGTACTGTACTCAGTCTGGTGGAGGCCGTGGCAGCTGTAGTCCATTAGTACTTTGGACTAATCGTTTCCTTGTATCTTGTTCTCTTCAGTCTTCCTTCCTCCCGAAGGGGTGAGACCAGTGGAGTATCTTAGATGGCTGGTCACAGACTTTTAAGACCCCAGACGCTACACACCAAAATAAGAATGTAGAACATTGTCTTTATAAACTGTGTTATGTCAATTGAGCTAGACGTTCCTTGAGACCATGGTCCCCACAGCCCTCCGCCCAGCAATCCAGTCCCTCAGGGAGTCTGGAAGTGTCCATGGAGCTTTCATGGCCTTTCCTTGTACAAGTTGTGCTGACTTCCCCAGCAATGTGCACTGTCCTACCCTTCACCAAAGTTACCACTTATCTATTTGGTCCCCACCCCCACTCCTCCCATCCCTCGTAACCAAGAAAGATTGTTTCTTTTGTGTGTAACTTTTACATGAGTTATACAGTAGAGGTATCATACAAGAGTTGTCCTTTTGTGATTGACTTATTTCAGTCAGCATAATGTCCTCCAGTTTTGTTACTCTTACTCTCCTGTGCTGAGTTCCTTTTGTTAGTGGAATTTTTTTCATTTCTTTTGTTTTTGTAAGTTTTGTTTTTACTGAGACTTTATGTTTTTCTTCATTTTGATGAGTAGGTTTGTTAACTTTCTTTGTGGTTACCTTGAAATTTACCGGTATCTTCCTAGATTTGAACCAGTCTATTATTACTTGGTATCGCTTGACTTCCTCATTATTTGAAGGTTCTATATCTGCACTGTTTCTTCCCTCTTTTATTGTTCTGATGCTGTTGTCATTTACAGGTTAACCTCTCTGGTTCCCTTTTGTAATTCTTTTGGTTTTGCATAGTCCTTAAGAGTTCATTTCCTAGGTTGGTATCTGGCTAGTACAATCCTGTGTCCTTTATTCAGCCTATGGTCTGATATTGTTTGTTCTCAGACTGAAGGACTTCCTTTAATAAGTCTGGTAAGTTTGGTTTGGTTTTTACATAGTCCCTTAGTTTCTGTTTATCTGGAAATGACCTAATTTCACCATCACATTTGAATGAGAGTTTTGCAGGATATATTATTCTTGGCTAGCAATTTTATTCTTTCAAGGTTTTATATATGTCATCAGATTGCCTTCTTGCCTGCATGGTTTCTGCTGAATAATCTGAGCTTAGTCTTATTGTTTCTCCTCTGTATGTGACTTTTTGTTTTTCTTGAGCTGCTCTCAGGATTCTTTGTCTTTGGTTTTAGCGAGTGTGATTATGGTATGCCTTGGTGATTTTCTTTGGGGATCTATCCTATATGGGGTTCGTTGAGCTTCTTGGATGGTCAGCGTTTCATCTTTCATGATATTGGGGAAGTCTTCTGTCAGCAATTCTTCAATGATCTTCCTTGTGTCTTCTGTTTTCTCCCCCTGTTCTGGAACTCCGATCACTCGCAGAGTTTTGCTTTTGATTGTATCCCACATAATTCTCAGTGTCTCTTCATTTCTTTTCATTCTTTTTTCTGATTTTTCCTCAAACAGAGTTGCATCCAAGTGTTTGTCTTCAATTCCGCTGATCTTGTCTTCCACCGTTTCAAATCTGCTCCTCAGCCCTTCTATGACACTGTCCATTTCTGAAATCTTGTTGTTTATCTTTTGGATTTCTAATTGTTGTTTTTGTATAATTTCT
>NW_004444002.1:5178455-5192295 GCF_000243295.1 Trichechus manatus latirostris
CTATGTCTGAGCAGGCGGGCTGTGTGTTCTTTGTTGTTTGCTCATCTGTGGGCATGATACTTTTCACGTCCTTCTCCAATTGGCAGGGTCAGTGGCTCAGCTATGGTACAGCAGGGCAGGTCTAGCTGAAGAGGAGTTGCTGGGATGGGTTGTTTGTGGCAGTTACTACAGTGCAGGGCAGTTTCCGGTAGGCTGTGTCTGTGCTGCTTGGTGGTGTGATGCTAAGTGCACGGTGCAGGTAGGCAGGATGGAGAGGGGAGATTGTGATGTGTGGAGCTAAGATGGGTATGGGAAAGAGTAGAGAGGAACAGGAGCCAAAAACATACAAACAAACAAGAAAGAGTGCTAGGGGATCTTGCCGTTAGAGTGGAGAGATGAGAGACTATGAAATGGAGAAAAACAAAAAGGGGAAGAAGAAGAAAAAAAGAAAAGGGTGAATAAGTAAAAATTAGAAAGAAAAAAGAGCAAAGCTCCCTGGGATCCCACCAATGTGGCTACAAGGACTGGGGAAGCTGTTCCCAGGTGTTGAAGTACAGCCTGGCTAGGAGGTGTAGAGGTATTCAGTGCCAGGTATCCAGGGGACAGGAAGAGAAGGAAGGTATAGAGAGATGAGAAACTGAGTAATGAATGAAGACAAAAAGGGAAAAGAAAACAAAACAAATTTTTAAAAAAGAACAAGCAAAACCCTCCAAAAAACAGAAAAAAAAAACCCATGAATAAAGAAATGCCCTCAGGGATCCCTCTGTGCATCTGTGCAAGCTGAGGGGGTAGGTCCTGAGCCACGAAGCACTGCCTGGCCAGAATGGGCTCCCAACTTGAGAAAAGAAAAAGAAAACAAACAAACAATTGAAAACAAACAAACAAACAAATAAAAGCCCCGGGATCCCACCAGCATGGCAGCACGGATGGGGAAGCAGTTCCACACTCGAATGGGGCTCCACAGCCCCTCAGGAAGAAGCAAAGATGGTGCACAGAGCCAGGTATTTGAGTAAAAGGAGGAGGAGGTGGTGAGAGGTAAGGAAGAAATCAAAAGAAGCGGAAAAAAGCAACACCAGCAGCCAACAAATGGGACTCAGGGAGCCGGCCAGTGCGGTCAGGTGGAATCCAAGCAGCCAGTGCTTCCTGACCAAGAGACTGTTTCTGCGGGAAGCAGAAGAGGCCAAGTGGGGGTGAAGAAGGGTGGGGAGTGGGAAAGTGTATATCGCTGTTTACCCGTTTTTCTGTCTCCTGCTGGAAGCTTCATGAAGCTGCTTTCTCGTACCACCTGTTTGCTGGTATCTGATAGGAGTCCAAGATGGCAGATCCATGCTACGTTAGCTGATAGGAGACCTCTGCACGTATGTCTCCTCACTGTCTGTTCTCTGTCAGTTTTCTCCCTCCATTTGGTGCTTGGCTGAGTTCTTTATCTCTTCATTTGATGTTTAGTGTTTCAGGATTGCTGTTTTCTCTGTTTGGCTTAGTTTTGGGGATGTTTGCTGTGGAGGAACAGCGTGGTGCTTCTGCCTAGAGCGCCATGCTGCCGGAAGTCCACATTCTCATTTTTTTCCAGTGGAAAATCTATTAGTTTATTAGTTTTCTATGCTACAAAACAAATTACCACAAACTCAATGGCTTAAGACAACTCCCATTTATTATCTCATAGTTTCTGTGGGTCAGGAATATGGATACTGCTTAGCTGGGTCCTCTGGAAGCCTGCAATCAAGGTGTTAGCTGGGGCTGAATTTTCATCAGGAGGCTCGATTGTTTGCAGGTTCTCTCAAGTTGTCAGAATTAATTTCTTTATGGCTGTCGAACTCATGGCAGCTTCCTTTTTCAAAGCCAGCAAGGAGAATAAGAGTCTATAGTAAATCTGCTTATAAGAGTCTCATATAACATAATGATGGGAGTGACACCCTTTCACTTTTGTCATATTCTGTTGGTTAGAAGCAAGTCACTAGGCCAACCCACACTTGAGGGGAGGGGATTATGCAAGGACATGAATACCAGGAAGCGAGTATCCTGGAGGCCACCTTAAAGTCTGTCTGCCACATAAGAAATAGAGGGTGCAAATTATGCTCCATTATAATTTTTCTTCCTCTTTCTCTTCCTCCTGCTCCTCCTTCTCTTTTTTCTTCTTCTCCTCCTCCTCCTCCTTATGCTCTTCCTCCCTTTTCTTTTACCAAATCTTATCATTGTGACTGAAATGTGCAGATGCTCTATGTACATATGAGTAGTCAACAACTGTATTTGTGGTGTTGCACAGCCTCAATAACAAGTACATATCCTCAGAGGAACCCTGTTGGTGCAGTGATTAAGCACTGGGCTCCTAACTGAAAGGTTGGTAGTTCGAACCCACCAGCCACTCTGAGGGAGAAGGATGTGGCAATCTGCTTCCATAAAGATTTACAGCCTTGGAAATCTACGTGGCAGTAGTATTCTGTCCTACTGAGTTGCTGTGAGTCAGAATCAATTCGACAACAGTGAGTTTGTTTTTTTTTTTTTTTTTTTTTGGTATCCTCAGGACAAGCAGCTGGCCCTTCTGCTTTACCAGTACACTAGCTACTAATGACTTATATGATAATCTTCCAGTACTTTCACTCCTGGTTATGTACTTAGGTGAAATATTTCCTACAAAAAATCTGTCCCTGAACTCTAACCAGGTCAGAGGCTTCAAGTGAAGATTGATTTCTCTTGGCAGTAGTGTCGGAGATGTTTATTCCGTACATGTGGAAATTTCTCACTCAGTTTCATGGCCTAATTCTAGTATTAGGAATTTAACAACTGATATTTTAAAATACTTTAAACTATCTTTCTAAAAGATAGTTTTGCTAGGAATTCGGTGAATAGAGGGGAAAAACTTATTAAAAAGACAAGATGAAACATGGTCACTCACATAAGATGAAGGAAGAAAGGCTTCCTCAAGAACTCTTCACTCAAACGTTCACAGATTAATGATCCAGCCTCTCTTCTGTTTCCTATTATCCTTCTGGCTTTAACGCTATTTCATTTCTCATCTATACCTCCACTCTTGGGTGGGCAGCAACAGTAAGGATAATCAAACTCAAACCACTTTTTGGTCATTCTGATGTGAAAGAACAATTCCAGGGATTCCTCTGGTTAAATCTCAGTGTTTTCTTTCTGATGAGTTCCTCTTAGTGTTTGTTCCTTTTGAGGACTGATGGTTCTGTGTGGCAGTGATTTAGGGTGAGACTATTCAGTTCCTGTTTGATTCAGTATTGAATATTCTGATTATTTCCTTTCTCTATGTTGATTTTATAATCCAACCCTAATAGAGAAGTTTAAAACTACATTAAGGTTGGTCATTAGCTCTGCTTACATGTAGTGACCAGTAGAGAAGAATTGTTCCTTTACTGACAAGACAATGATGGAAAATGAATGAAGGCTACAATTGCTTAAGGCAAAGGTTAAACTATAAGGAGCATTGACAGAAATTGCTATGTGTTATGAAGGTGCTAGTCAACCAAGAAAAATGCAGACTTTTTTTATTCGAGGGGGACACATCTGTAAGACATAGATGTACTTCACTTAATGGAAATCAAAGAAGGTGAGATAATAATTTTAAGAAAATAATAGAGAAGATTGTTATACCTTTCAACGCATGAAGACAGATCTGCTAAGGAGAACAGTGATACCCTAGTTCACCGAGGTAGTTCAAATGAAAGATAAGAGCTTCCCCTCCTTTCCCATATCCCTTAAGAAATTAACAAGCCTAGTTTAAAAAAATCTTAATATATGGAACTTAAGAAAGAGTAGAATAATACCAGCAACTTTTGGTACTGGCTTACCAACTCCATCTGAAAAAAAAAAAAATAAGGAAACCCGTTGCCATTGAGTCAATTCCTTTTTTTTTTTTTTTAATATTTACCAACACCATAGTATTAAAAAAAAGGAATATGTAGTTGCTGAATATTTAGTTGCTGTATAGTGAATCTATCTAGCTGTTAGAAATGGGGGAGATATAGTCTATCTGCTCTAAAATGAGCTTTGAACCTCCAAAGTGTACATATTATTTCATGTGAATCCAGTGCCCTAAACGATGTATTTTCAAACGAGATTTTATGATGATATTTTATCATCAAGGGACACTATTTGATCATCAATTATGTGCAAGACTCTGGTAATAGTTATTCATTATTTTGAATATTTTGATTAATGAAATAAAGAATTTAATCATTCTTTAAAATTGGGGTTTCAAATGGCTTTCAAAATTTTTAAAAGGAATTTTAGATCTAGTTTTTGGTCCAGCTCTTTTTCTCCTTTCTCTGCCAAGTCACCTCACTGGAATATTCCTCTAATAAAAACAGATAAGCTAGAAGAAAAATTATGTTTTTATGAACAGAAATGTATCATTTATTTTTCAGGCGTTCCTCCATCTTGTTAAAAATATTCACAAGGACAGTATTGGTAGACTGCAGTGCTAGAATAGGTCAGCTACCTATCTCCTTGCTCATACAGTTTTATTTCCCCCAGTAGTCATTTCTTGGTCAAACAGCAATGCTTTTTCAGGTGTTGAAGGTAGTAAAAGATTTTTCAGACAGTTAAGCAACTGAATGCAAAGACAAGAATACAAAATTCTATTTGTAACCCATGGGTCAAAGGTATAAAATAGTTGAATGGGAAAACCACAGCAAACCAGTATTTTTTGTTGTTGCACGGAATCAGCTTTTAATTCTAGCTATAGAAGCGAGGATGGTCAGACTACTTCTCACATACTTTGGACTTGTTATCAGGAGGTACCAGTCCCTGGAGACTGGTAAAGTGAAGGGCCAGTGAAAAAGGGGAAGACCCTCAACAAGATGGACTGACACAGTGGCTGCAACAACGGACTCAAGCATAACAAGGATTGTGAGGATGGCGCAGGACCGGGCAGTGTTTCGTTCTGTTGTACATAGGGTCGCTATGAGTCGGAACCAACTCGATGGCACCTAACAACAACAACAAGAGCCCTGATGGTGCAACAGCTAAGCGCTTGGCTGCTAACTGAAAGGTTGACGGTTCAACTCATCCAGCAGCTCAGGCTCCGTGGGAGAGAGACCTGAAGACCTTCTCCCGTAAAGATTACAGCCAAGAAGACCCTATGGTTTTACTCTATCTACTCTGTCACATTGGGTTGCTATGAGTCCGAATCAAATCAAGGGCAACTATCAAGAACAGCATAATGAACAATTTCTAGAAATTGGCTGGGAGGAAACAGGCCTTCGAGTAATATAAAGTCTGAACTTGGAACAATTTCTGAGAGGGAATGAAAATTCTACATTTATCACATCAAAAATTAGATAAGTCTTTTGTGGTCCAGCAGGGACATGGGGTAGTGACAGATGTGGAACTGTCATATAGTCCAAAGACCAGTGAAAAGGGATTGTATAATAGCTGTTTATGAATATATAGTGTATATTCTTAAATTATAACTCATAAAACTGTATATATTCATTATCTAGTTTAGATTTAGTAATTTTTAATTAATATTTTCATGATTTTTTATAAAGTATTGAATTTAAAATATCATTTAATGTTTTACAAAAACATTTAGTTTGGATGGATTCAAATGCCATTGTATTCAAGGTCCTGGTGATTGTAAGAATAACTTCTAATTGGAGATTGTTCCTATTTGAGTGAACCAGTCTTCGAAAGCTCTTTGTCAATGAATGATTCAGGTAAAAACTCTAAAATTTTAAGTTTTCATCTGGATAATGAAATGATTAATATCAGCTCACTTCTTTAGGTATCTATGAACAATAATGAATAAAAATTATTGTAAAGCACTGGATAAAATACTAAACGCCATACATACGTTTATTTGACAGGAAGAACAGCAACAGCACTTTACATCCTACCAAATGCCCTCTTTTTAAATAAAGTAAATTCTCTCCTCCAAGCCTCTGTGTAATTTATTGCCAATTGTACGAAGTATCTCTACCTCTACTACCTCCTGCTGACATTTAACTCGTTACCAAGTAAAGTGTTTTGAAAGAGCTTTGACAACTAAAGGAACTAAATATGTAATCCAGTTCTTTTATATTATCCTCCCCCCCACGACTCCTTCTCTCTTCCTTTTAATAAATATATGTATATACATAGATATGTGTATCTATATTAGTGTGTCTGTGAACTCTTCGGAAGTGCTGAGGATAGAGAAAAATAAATCTTTCAGATTCTAAATTCCTCTGGCATTTCCACCTCAGTCTCTCTTTCATTCTGCTGTTAGATACAACCATAAATTTTAATTTTAAAAGAAATTATAACAGCCAAAATTTCTTTTCCTTTTCTAAGGAGTCTTTATCATGACTAATATAGGAATGTACTTTTTTTTTTAGACTTTAGAAAAGACACCTCTTAACTAGTTAAAACAATAGGGCAGCGAGGCCGAGTGATTTAAGACAGGTCTCAGAGTAATTCAGTGTCTAAAGCGGAAATCCTCAAGGATTTACTATCCAAATATCTGCTTACAAGCTTCTCCTCCTAAATTCCCTTTCTTGGTAACCTGTGTGCCCCCTATAAATTCACCTTGTTCTACAGAGTTAGGAACAGAGTCACTTCCTTACCCAGAAGGGATTGGGTAAATGCCCAAGACTATTAAGATACTAAGCTTTGGAGGAAAGGTCCACATTTTGTCTCTGCCCTTCCTATCAATATGTTCTTACACTTAGCAAATGTGTCTTCAATTGGTGTCACTGTTTTCCTTTCTGTACTTTTCTCCATATTATATGATTATAATTATTATTTTTATTCATCTTTGTCTTCCCCTTTTACTCTTCTTTCGGTGGGATTTATAGCGGCAACATCTTTTGCAATTCATAGCACTGGAGTTCCACAATGGGTTAGTATTATTACATGTGTCAGTAACTAAAGCTTGGCTTCTCTTTCTTTGCAAGAGTTAGAGACAATGCTCCAACTTTCCTTCCTTTCTATTCTTCACTTGGTCCTTCCTTGGCTTACGTAAAAGCTGGTCCTTTTCTGTTGAATATATGTAATAAAGGCACTCCAGTGATGATCTTTGTAATGTGTTTCAGTGACTGGCCCTTCTATAATTGCTATCAAGTTCCTCCCTGAAAAAATGCACACATAAAAAGGAGGAGGAGAGAAGGGAACTATTATGGAGCTATCAGATCATTGCTGCCATTACTAATACTGCTTCTAATAAAAGTTGGAGCAGCAGCACCAGTGATAGAAGTGCCATCTATTGAGCCCATACCATGAACCACGCCCAGTGTTAAGAGGGAATACTGTATTTCAGTTTTAATAGCCTTACAAATGTAGACTGATTTAAATGATTTGAGGTGTTATTTAAAGTTTACTCAGAGTAAACCTGCTTTTAATCAATCAAACATGAAAACTCATGTTGAGATCCATTATTTTTCTGTCATCATTCTTAGTACTCATCCTGGCATGGATTTGATCAAGTTAAATACACACATAGGCATTTTACTGCAGCCTTGCTGTCTTCCTTGAGGCCATCAAAGCCCAACCTGTGTCATAATGAGGTCTTTGGCATTTCAATGAGTATTTGGATGGAAGTGAGAGAGATTTCTTTATGGAAATTCTTATCATGGTGATGATTTAGTGTACTAATCAACGAGAAGGACAATGTAAGATTTTCAAAGTTATTTTTATCAAATAAAAAATAAGATGGCAAGGTTTCCCCCATCTTGCAGGTGTAAGAATCAAGCAGTAAAAATGTGCAACATGAGAGTAGCAGGGATGTTTAAAAGTGAGGTGGATGAAGGCTGGAGTAGTATTTTATAACATTGCCTAACTGTCACCTTGTCAGTTAAATTTACCTTTTTCCAAGCCTGTTCATGGTTCACTTTGAATAAATACAATAGCTGAAGGGGAAAAAAAAAGGCCCAGCTTTCTGGTTTGTCAGCTTGAAAAATGATGAGGGCAATCAAAATGGATGGGGGAGTGCATTTTAAGTAGTATATGTTTGCTAGAGTGATTATCTGCATTTTTTCAGGTCTGTTTACAGATAGGTAATGCTATGCCTCTGTGATATTTAAAAGCATTTTTTGTTTGATTCCTAAACTCCTAGCAATGATTATGATTCTAGCAATATTAAAGGCTTTCACACTGATTACTAGTCTAGTGGGAATGGAAATAATCACAGTACCTAAAATGGAAGGGAAGAGTAAGGGGGTAGGTACCTCCTTGGTGTGGAGCAATGCTTTTTTCCTAAAGAAGAGTATCTTTAGCGTCTCCAATAATCCAGATTAAACTTGTATTAAAAGATTAATGTTTGAAACTCTGATATATATATAAAAGGAGCCCTGATTGCCCAACTGTTAAACCCTCAGCTGGTAACCGAAAGTCTGGCAATTCGAACCCACCCAGCAGCTCTGCAGAAGAAAGACCTGGAGATCTTCTCCCATAAAGATTATAACGTAGAAAACCAACCAACCCTATGAGGCCATTCTACTCTGTCACATGGGGTCACTATGAGTCAGAATTGACTCAAAGGCACCTAACAACAACTATATATATATATATACACACACACACACACACACATCTGTCTTGGAAGAAGTACAACTAGAATGTTCATTAGAGGCAAGGATGGTGAGACTACATCTCACATACTTTGGACATGTTATCAGGAGGGACCAGTCCCTGGAGAAGAACATCATGCTTGGTAAAGTAGACAGTCAGCGAAAAAGAGGAAGACCCTCAGTGAGATGGATTGACACAGTGCCTGCAACAATGTGCTCAAGCATAACGATGGTGAGGATGGTACAAGATCATCAGTGTTTCTTTCTGTTGTACATAGGGTAGCTATGAGTCAGAACCAACTCGACAGCACCTAACAACAACAACAACAACGTATATATATGGAGCCCTGGTGGCGCAGTCGTTAACCATTTGGCTGCTAATCAAAAGATCGTCAGTTTGAATCCACCAACCACTCCTTGGAAACCCTATGGGGCAGTTATCGTCTGTCCTATAGGGTTGCTGTGAGTCAGAATTGACTCGACGGCAATGAGTTTGGTTTGGATGCATATATATATACATATATATCTATATCTATATATATGTATATATATATCTATATCTATCTATATATCTATATCTATATATATCTATATATATATCTATATATATCCCATGGCTGCTCACATGATGTTGAATATGACATTTCTTCAGTTCTATCAGTGGTTTCGTATTTCACTAACATCTTTTATGGTACCATTATGAATTAGACCTTGGTATTAAGCAGGAGGCTATTTTATTATAAATGGCTCAAAAGCGTTAATAGAGCACTGAATTTGTAAAAGTTAGTTCTGTAAATAAATGTTTAATAAAGTATGTGTGTGTGTATATGTATATATTTTGTTAGGTATCGTCAAATTGATTCTGATTCATAGAGACCCTATAGGACAGAGTAGAACTGTCCCATAGGGTTTCCAAGGAGCAGCTGGTGGATTTGAACTACCGACCTTTTGGTTAGCAGTCGAGATCTTAATCACTAGGCCACCAGGGCTCCATATATATATATATATATATAGGCTCTGTCTCCTTTGGGTCTATTCTGACTCATAGCTGCCCCATGTGTTACAGAGTAGAACTGCTCCATAGAGTTTTCTTGGCTGTAATTTTTATGGTAGCAGATCACCAGACCTTTCTTCCATGGCACTGCCAGGTGGGTTCGAATTGCCAACCTTTAAGTTAGTAGTCAAGTGCAAAATGTTTGTGTCACTTAGAAATGTATATACACTCTAACACTGTACCAGATGAAGAAGGAAAATAACCTGCTAACATAGATGACCCCACATCCATTGAAACGTGCAGGTATATTACTTTGTCAGGTGTTCTCTATTATTCACCCACTTATTTAAGTTCTTTTTCCCTCTTGCCCATGGATTCCTATACCTAATATAACTAGGACTGAGTTCCTTAGTTGTGTAAATTATCTATTTCTTTGTCACAAGTTACCACCCAAACCTGGTGACTTAAAACAACATTCATTATCTCACCGTCTCTTAGAGTCATAAATTTGAGAGCAGCTGAACTGGCTGGTCTGGCTCAGGGTCTTCCGCGAGGTTGCAGCCAAGATGTTGGCCAGGGCTGCAGTCATCTGATGGCTTGGCTGGGAGGCTAGAGGGTCCATTTCCAAGCAGGAATTCTCAAATTCCTCACTAACTGTTACCTGGAGCCCTCAGTTCCTCACTACCACGGCCTCTGGAGAGGAGAGAGGTGAGTGTCTTCATGGCTTAACATCTGACTTCTGCCAGAGGAGTGATCCCAGAGAGAGAGAGAGACAGGGAGACAGAGAGAGCAAGCAGGAAGTTTAAGTGCCTTTTTTTATGACGTAGCCACCAAAGTCGTGCAATGTCACCTGTTTTATTCTGTTAATTAGAAACAAGTCACTAAATCCAGTTCAGACATAAGGGGATGGGAAGAATTAGGCTCTACCTCTTGAAGTGAGATATAACCCCCCCCCAAAAAAATCAAAGCCCAGTTGCCTGCTGTCAAGTCGATTCTGATTCATAGCAACGCTACAGGACAGAGTAGAGCTGCCCCACAGGGTTTCCAAGGAGCGGCTGGGGGATTTGAACTGCCATCCTTTTGGTTAGCAGCCGAGCTCTTAACCACTACACCACCACGGTTTCCTGAAATGAGGTATACATATATCTTAAAACCACCACATTATTGGTCACTTATCCCTTTTTGTCACTCCTTATAGTCACTAAGAGTAAGCCATCTGAATATATGATTTTATTTCTCTTTGGCTTCAGTGGCAGCTGAGGTAGCACTTACCTATAGATTTTTCCTACAGTCTCATTAAGATCTTCGTATTTTCCTATACATTATTAACAGTGATTCCAAATAGACTTTTTTTCTTTTGTGTTGGAACAACTCAGCGAAATAAAATTCCAGTTGATTGTTGGAAAACATTTTTTTCACACATACATCGAACAAGCAAAAATAAATAAACAGAAACTTTATAGACAAAAAAAGGAATAAAAAAGAAACATTTCATCTTTGGCCTTTTTAATCTCTCATAGAAACCAACTACTTTTCATACAGCTAAGTACATACACAAAAACGTCATGGAATGCTCGAAATAAGATTGCATTTTTGTTGTTGTTGTTTTTGCTTTTTTTAACAAGATTTTTTTTTTCACCTTTGAGATTATAATGAACATGGTTGCACCACAAGCAAAGTCAGAAGTAGCTTTGAAGGCTGGTTTGGTCATCAGGGTTCATTAAAAATGGCGAATCCCTAACAATATGTACAAAATATAAAATGTAAATAAAAATATAAACAATTTTTCCTTTTTTATTCAATTGATTTTATTAAAGTGGATTACATTTTGTGTTCCCGTTTAGAATCACAGAAGTAGAGAACTGGAAGTTACCTTAGAGATCATATAATTCAATGCCTTTATTGTAAATATTTTTTTAAAAAACGAGGCCTGAATCTGAATCTAAGCAAGCCTCTAGACCAGCACTATCCAACAGAATTTTCTGCAGTGATGGAAATGTTCCAAATCTGTGGTGTTCCAAACAGTAGCCATTAGCCACATGTAGCTATTGAACACTTGAAATGTGGCTTGTACAACTGAGAAATTGTTTTGCTTACTTAAATTAGTTTTAATTTAGTTTAATTTTAATTTTTAATTTTAATTTTTTTTAATCTTTTATTGTACTTCAGTTTCATCCATGTTATGAGATGCTTCACAGATTCATCGTTGTTCTTTCTCGTTGCATAGTACTCCATTGTGTATGTACCATAGTTTGTTTATCCATTCATCTGTTGATGGGCATCTAGGTTGTTTCCATCTTTTTGCTATTGTGAACAATGCTGCCATGAACCTAGGTGTGCATATGTCTATTCGAGTGACGACTCTTATTTCTCTAGGATATATTCCTAGGAGTGGGATTGCTGGATCGAATGGTATGTCTATTTCAGGCTTCTTGATTATAAGGTAATTCTCTATATATCCTATTTCTGTTGATCATGTTTTTAATGAGTACTGATTTTGAGTAGGTCTAAAGTATACTTTTTTAACATGAAGTGATGTGATGGGTAAGTATAGACCCATATGCTTTTACAATCAATAGTACATAGAAATGACTTTATCAATGAAAGAAGCCTAATGAGGGTGAATACTTAAAAAGATCATTTAATCTCTGTAGAGGTGGATTGAGGACTGGCGAGGTAGGTACGTTCTTTAAAATAGAGTTTAAGGTCTGCTTTGGTTCACAGATAAACAGATGACTGAGGTCTCAAAGTTCTATGTCACATGCAGCAACTCTCATCTGGAAGAAGGAAAGCTCAGTGCATCACCTATAATACACATAACCTCAAACAATGCAGCTTTCCAATTAACCTTCTAGGATAAGCTGGTTGGAAATTATATAGCAAGGTATCAAAATAGATTGACTCATTAGATAGTTTTATTAGTTATGAGCCAGTTAAAAGTTATGGGATCTTTACCAAAAATGGTAACTAATTTTAGAATACTGAAAGCCATTCTTTCTGGCAATCATTCGTTAGCAGAGATTGTTGTTTACTAAGCCCATAGTTTGTAGAACTCCAGTCTTTTCTCTCTTTTCTAATGTTATCAGCTCATCTCCATTCCTATATGAACCATTCCTTCAGTCATCCTCTTCTAATATCCTTAATTTCTTTATCCAGTTGTCCTTACATTGTACCATCCTGTTAAACACAACCTTGGGTCAATTCAACTGTCTACCTTTTTTGAGTCTTCAGAGGGATGCTGAATACTGTTAAGAAAGAAAAGAACACAACTGTGCAAATTGTTGCCAATTTAAAAGTATGGTCTTGGGAGGAAGGGAGTGGAATCAGCAAGAAGAACATGAGGCATTCAGAACACTGGGAATCCTCTATTTCCTGATCTGTAAATGCCAATGTTTATAATTATAATTACTTAGCATGCGTTTATGTTTAATTTACTTTTCTGTATGGGTAGTATATTTCTCAGTAAAATATTTACATGAATGAATACATGAATGAATGATTAAATAAATAAATCACTTCCCCCTTCAGAGGGCTTCTTAAGCTACCTGCCAATGTTTCTACATTTCCTTAGTCAACACTGTCTTCCGTTCTCTACAACAGCTATTTCAAAACTCTTTCACTCTTTTTCAAACCTTCAACCTTCTACAGCTGATTACCTCATGCATACTTCACAGAGGAAATAGACACCACCAGATTGCCATCCTCCTGCAGTCATCTCACTGCTATCAAAGCAAAAATCCTGTTTCCATCCACATCCATGTTTCCCTTCTTGTACAGTGGAAGAGGTGTTCTTCCTCCTTTCCAAGGTTAACCAATGGACATGTGAACTGAGTCCCATCCTTCCTTGTCTTTGTAGGAATCCTGCTCTATGGATTATTCCATCTCTTTTGTGTTGTCAACCTTTCCTCTTCTGTTGGATCACTCCAAGAGTCTACCCTCTTTAAGACCCTCATAGACAAATACGACTTGTCTCAAGGAGATGCATTATGCTTGAAGTTTTTGTTTTGTTTTGAGACAATGAGAAGTTTACCTATCTCCCAAGTGACCTTTTCTGCTACTTTATTTGCATCTTGCTTCCCTGAAGAGGCAAAGGAAATTTAGGTTTGTTTTGTTACCCTACAGATTTTGTCAAATTACATATCAGGAGGGAGTTCATGTTTTGGAAGCAGTAGAGCCTAAAGTGTTCCAGAGCTAGACGGCTTGAATTCAAAACCCTGTTTCCTCTTCTTCTCCTTCTTTTGTTCTTTTGTTTTTTATTTGCAAGAGCTAGGGCAATTACACTACTTTTAAGTACTCATTTCATTATCTGAAAATGGGGATACCACTAGTGCTTTCCTCCTAGGATTTTTTTTTTTTTTTTTTT
>NW_004444002.1:5212985-5218957 GCF_000243295.1 Trichechus manatus latirostris
TTCTCTGTTTGGCTTAGTTTTTCGGATCTTTGTTGTGGAGGGACGGCGTGGTGCTTCTGCCTAGACCGCCATCTTGCCCGGCTCTCCCCTCCTAGGATTTTTGTATGAGTTAAATGAATGCATATTAATTATTATTATTATTTTACAATATTGATAAAATCAATCTAAAATTATGGGCAATCTTTTGCTAAGAGGTGAGTGGGAGAAAATCTCCATTGAATAATCTTTCTTGTTACTTCTTGGGAGAATTATAGTAGTAGAGGTTGGTTTCTAATTCAAATAAATAAATTGTTTGCAACATTTAAGCTCCACTGACAGTACACTATAAAAAGTTGTTATAATTCCGCTACTAATTGATTTTGTGGTTTTAAAAAACTTTCGATCTCAGTTTCTTCATTTTCAAAATGAAGGAGATGGACGAGGTGCTTTCTATGCTTTATTCTAGAGCTAATATGCTTTGTTTCTATGCTTCTTTAATATATTTTAGTGATAAGTGACTACAGCATTTCCTTGCTTTTTCTTATATTAGCTTTTTTACCCTCCTGACAATTCATTGTTTTATGACACTTTCTATTTTATTATGTTATATCTTTTCCTTATACAGTGAAATTCTCTCTCTTGCCTTCGTGTAGCCATCGTTTTCAATCTATCATTTTACCTAATGTACTCCACTGTAGCAGCCAGACTCACTTTTCCCAGCTTTCACAGTTTGTCACTGTAACATGCATCTTAACCTCCTTCTCAGGCTGTGGGAGTTCAGCCATTCTTTGTCTATGTTTTCTTGGATTTTTGGCTGATAATTGGAGGAATATCAAACTCACTTAGAAGTGTCACAGGAAACACATTTCAAGCCAAATTACATGCAGTCTTACTGTAACAGAATACCTGTCTTCCTACATTCTCTTACTATATTCTGTTAATTTGTAAAACATAATAGTTGATTTTTCTAGAATGATTCTCAAAATGAACTGGTAAATGTGCTTTTTCTATTTATCCTATGATGAATACATATATAGTTGTTGAGTCTGTAGTCTCTGGAATTTTTAAAAATGAAAAGTCTGAAAAATGACAACCACAACAAAGAATTACATTATTTTTATAATAACCTTTCAGACACATATTTATCAAAAATGAGCAAACTTCAGATTCTACTACAAAAGTATATTAATACTAGACAAGATTGGTGCCTCCTCTACAATCATTGAATATGCATGCATATATTTTCTTATAATCAGGGTCACTTTCTGTCAGAGACATCCATCTCTCAATTATTTTGTGTTTTATTTTCTTATGTCTATGCATTCATTGTTTCAATTATCATTTGGTTAAGTGACATCCTTCTCATATTAATAAATGCATTAGGCCAAAAATGCAATCAATATGGTAATCAACTAATGTTACTTTGATGTAAGGCATTATATTTCTAGAAGCTCCATATTAAAATGCAGATGTAGTATCTTGGAGACATTGCACTTTGGTCATGATTACTATAGATTGGTTATTTTGATTACCTGTCAATTATCAAATAGAATGTCTCCTGCGGGAAGCATGGCCATATAGGTTCTGGCATATGGAGCATCAACTAAGTGAAGGAGGGAAGGGTGGAAACACTGTTGTGAAGGATGCTGGGAATTGAGGAGAATTATGAATGCACAAAGGAGCCCTGGTGGCACAGCAGATAAAAGCTTGGCTGTTAAATGAAACATCAGTGGTTTGAACCCACCAGCTGCCCTGTGAGAGAAAGATGTGTCAGTCTGCTTCCGTAAAGATTTACAGCCTTGGAAACCCTATGGGGCAACTCTACTCTGTCCTATAGAGTCACTAGGAGTTGGACTTGACTCAACAGCGACTAGTTGATGAATGCACAAAGATGCCAGAGATAGAGAGGTAGGATTACTATATGAGCTATAACCTCAAAGATTTTGCTAAAACCTTTTCCCATTCTAAGTTTACTTGTCTAAAATAAAGCTCAAGATGTTGTCTAATACCTCTTGCTTAAGGTCATCTGCAAATCATGTCTCAGCTGTTCAGATTACCAAATGTGAAATGGAGTCCTAAATTCTTTAAGCTGCTCCTGAAATTGTTGCATTTCTTTTAGAACATCTGTCAAAGAGCATATTAAACCTCAACCAAGGGCAGTGAAAACGGAGACCATCATGTTCGAGAAATTGTTATTCACAAAGCAGGTAGTTTTCATTGACAGTGGGGAGGCATTTGGAGGCAGTTGTTTGCCTTTTGTAAAAAAAAGTTAAATACACTGACATTTAAACTTTTCCTTTTCTAATCATGACGTTTGTCACTTAGTGGTTAAAAACATACTCTTGTGGGATAAATGAGGAAATAACTACTGTTTGACATTAGCAGGCTGCCCTCTCTGAGAGGCAAAAGCACTTTAGCAAAGAGTCCCATTTAAAATCAAAATCATCAATGTTGATTATGGGTCTTGTGATCACCAAGGATAGTTTTATTTTTACTTTTTTCTACCTTCCGGATAAGATGTGTTATAATAGCTGTCACTAACTCTTTGCTGATTCACTACCCCTTTTCTTTGAGCATTTAAAATAGCCACAGAAAATCAAATAATCTTATCTCACACTGTAACATGCAATAATATTGTTTATGACCACTGCTAAAATCATTTCAGTGCAGAAGGTCAAGTGTCATTACATTAAAGTAAGAAAATAGACTTGGATCACATAATTTTTAGAGCAATTTGTGCATTCAAATATTGATTGCCTACTGCAAACTTAGTAACCTAATGTTCTGGGAAGATGGTGAAAGTTGAACACCAAAAGTACGATGAATTTGCCTTACCAGAATTTAGTTCAGATTGCTCAACACTGGCACTATGGATGCTTTGGGCCAGATCATTTTTTGTTGTGGGCGCTGTCCTGGGCATTGTAGGATGTTTAACAGCAACCCTGGCCTCTACTCACTCGATGCTAGTAGCATATCCCCAGTTGTAGCAACAAAAAATGTCTTCAATTGTCAAATATCCCCTCATGGCCAAAATCACACTTGTTTGAGAACCACTGACTTAGCTGATCTATTCTGAACCACTATCCTAATCCTTCCTTCATTGCGGTATCCTCACATAATTACTTCTGAGTATTTAAATTTATATGTTTTTATAACAATGTTTCTAAGTGGTCTTAGGTTGAATCATATATAATTCTTTCTCCCACTACACCAGTTAAACCAATTTTAGGTATTTAGAAGACTTATTTTCTAACTCCCTCATAATACCTGGTAGAGTGTTTTGTGCAAAGTGAATCGTCAAAGATGTTGATTGACACTGGTAACAGCTGGTCTTAGAATACGTAGTGTTATTTCTGTCCACTTAGTTCAGGGCATTTTACTATTTTGTTTGTTTAATAAATAAGATACTTCCTGAAAATGCAGCTCAGCCTGCAGTTCTATAAAGAACTTCTAGTTTATGGGGTCTTTAAATAGAAATATACCTTAAATTGATTTCACAGTTTTTACTCTGAGAAAACCTGTGTCCTACTTGCATAAAAAAATCATGAATAAGTGAAGTTTCATGAGACAGCCACTAATCAATTTTCAGTTTATACACATAAAATAAAAAAAATCCAGCTCTGTTTCTCTATTGATATATCCTGACCTTATCATGGATTCTTTAGCCATTATAAAAGCTTTCAGTGCAGAGTCTGGCTCACCGTCTGGAGGGGAGAAAGCTGACAAGTTAATCAAGCAGACTGATGATGTGGTGGCTACAATAAAAAAGGTCAAAATCATGTATTATTTCTTGAAATGTATCTACTGATTTGATGATAATGTCAAGTTCAAATCTTAAAAGGCCATTTAATAGAGTACAAAAAGGATTTTTCTGGGGGCAAAGAAATTTTGACCTGAGAAAGTGAAGTATGTGACCTATTTCAACTGTTATTCTTCTTAAGTCATTTTGCTCATTTAATTCATTCACTCATTCATCTGTCCATCTATACATCCATTTGTCCATTCATCCATTTACCATTTATTAGGCACTTACTAGCATTAAGCTAGGTACTAGGAGAATTACATGGAAAAATAATCATGGTCACTGCACTTGAGCAACGTACCGCCTAGTTCAATATTTCTCAATATGCATTCTGAACAACAGTGTTCCTGTAAGATACTAGTTATCCATTCCAGATTATTATTTTTATTCCTCTTCTATATTTTATGGAATAATTAAAACAAATCCAAGTTTTTAAATATGCAAACTACTTTCTTGAAGAGCTCTCATAAAGAAAGTATTTTAATACTGACCTTGGAAAATGGGAGGATCCAGAATATCTGCAAATCTGGTGGTACTTTAGCAATTTAGTTGGATGTTGCCTCCCCTCATGTAATGGAGCAAAATTCACTTACTGTAAATTTGCTAGGAAACATAACCTTACTGAGACAATCTGGTAAATTAATTTCTCAGAATGTGCACATATGTGGGTGGCTATAGAAAAATTTGGATTTTAATATTTCTTAGTTACCTAGTGCTGCCCTAACAGAAATACAGGTAGGTGGTTATGAAAAAGTGAATTTTTTTCAAGTTCTGCAGCTTAAAAGTCCAAATCAGGTTCTCCGTCGTGTCTAGTCCTTCTATGGGCCTCCGTCCTACTTTCTGGTTGCTGACAATCCTTGTTGTTCCTTTGCTTGATCCTAATATGGCCTCTGTCTTTCCCCTGCATGTATCTGCGTCTATTCTGTTCTTTTTATAACTCAGAAGTCATTAGGTTTAGTACCCACCTTACCTTGGTATGGCCTCATTAACAGGGTCATATTTACAGGTACAGGGGTTAAGATTTTAACCCAGTTTTGTTGTTAAGTTCCACTCAGTCAGTTCCAACTGATAGCGACCCTACGTAAAACAGAACGAAACACTGCCAAGTCCAGCACCATCCTCACAACCGTCGTTATGCTTAAGCCCATTGTTGCAGCCACTGTGTCAATCCATCCCCTTAAAGGTCTTCTTCTCTTTCGCTGACCCTCAACTTACCAAGCATGATGTCCTTCTCTAGGGACTTGTCCCTCCTGATAACATGTCCAAAGTACATGCAATACGGTCTCGCCATCCTTCTCTTCTAAGGAGCAATCTGGCTATACTTCTTCCAAGATAGATTTGTTCCTTCTTCTGGCAGTCCATGGTATATTCAATATTCTTTGCCAACATCATAATTTGAATGTGTCAGTTTTTCTTTGGTCTTGCTTATTCATTGTTCAGATTTTGCATGCATAGGAGGTGATTTAAAATATCATGGCTTGGGTCAAGCCCACCTTATTCCTCAAGGTGACGTCTTTGCTTTTTAACACTTTAAAGAGGTCTTTTGCAGCAGATTTTCCCAATGCAACATGTCATTTGATTTCTTGACTGCTGCTTCTTCTATGGGAGTTGATTGTAGATCCAGGTAAAAAGAAATCCTTGACAACTTCGATATTTTCTCTGTTTATTATGATGTTGCTTATTGGTCCAGTTGGTTTTGTTTTCTTTACGTTGAGATGTAATCCATACTGTAGGCTGTGGTCTTTGATCTCATCAGTAAGTGGTTCAAGTACTCTTTGCTTTCAGCAAGTAAGGTTGTGTCAGCTGCATTTTGCAGGTTGTTAATGAGTCTTGTTCCAACGCTGATGCCCCATTCTTCTTCATATAGTCCAGCTTCTTGGATTATTTGCTCAGCATACAGAGTGAATAAGCATGGTGAAAGGATACAACCCTGAAGCACACCTTTCCTTATTTTAAACCACCCAGTATCGCCTTGCTCTGTTTGAATGACTGCCTCTTGGTCTGTGTACAGTTTCCTCATGAGCACAATTTAATGTTCTGTAATTCCCATTCTTTTTTTTTATATTTTATTGTACTTCAGGTGAAGGCTTACAGAACAAATTGTTTCTCATGAAACAGTAGTACACATGTTGTTTTATGACATTGGTTAACAACCCCACAACATATTAACCCTCTAAATTCTCAACCTTTT
>NW_004444002.1:5226669-5256592 GCF_000243295.1 Trichechus manatus latirostris
GTGATATTAATGATATTGCTAGATAATTTCTGCATTCTATTGGATCACCTTTCTTTGGAATGAGCACAAATATAGATCTCTTCCAGTTGGTTGGCCAGGTAGCTGTCTTCCAAATTTCTTGGCATAGATGAGTGAGCACCTCCAGCGCTGCATCAGTTTATTGAACCATATCAATTGGTATTCCATCAATTCCTGGAGCCTTGTTTTTCTCCAATGCCTTCAGTGAAGCTTGGAATTTTTTCCTTCAGTACCATTGGTTCTTCATCATATGCTACCTCTTGAAATGGTTGAAGGTGGACCATTTCTTTTTGGTGCAGTGACTCTGTGTATTCCTTCAATCTTCTTTTGATGTTTCCTGCATTGTTGTATATTTTCCCTGTAGAATCCTTCAATATTGCAACTGGAGGCTTGATTTTTTTCTTCAGTTCGTTCAGATGGAGAAATGCTGAGGTTTTCTTCTCTTTTGGTTTTCTAACTCCAGGTCTTTACACATTTCATTATAATATTTTACTTTGTCTTCTCTAGCTGCCCTTGAAATCTTCTGTTCAGCTCTTTCATTTCATCATTTCTTCCATTTGCTTTAGCTGCTGTATGAACAAGAACAAGTTTCAAAGTCTCTTCTGACATCCATTTTGGTCTTTTCTTTCTTCCTTGTCTTTTTAATGATCTTTTTTCTTCTTCACGTGTGATGTTCTTGATGTCATCCCACAACTTGTCTGATCTTTGGTCATTAATTTTCATTGAGTTAAATCTATTCTTGAAATGGTCTCTAAATTCTGGTGGTCATGCTTTGGCTCTTGTGGACTTGTTTTAATTTTCTCCAGCTTCAACTTGAACTTGCATATGAGCAATTGATGGTCTTTCCCAGTCGGCCCCTGGCCTTGTTCTGACTGTGATATTGAACTTCTCCATCCTCTCTTCCCACAGATTTGATTTCTGTGTGTTCCATCCAGCAAGGTCCACTTGTGTAGTTGCTGTTTATGTTGTTGAGAAAAGGTACTTGCAATGAATAAGTTGTTGGTTTTGCAAAATTCTGTCATATGATCTCCGGAGTAGTTTCTATCACCAAGGCTGTATTTTCCAACTACCAACCCTTGTTTGTTTTCAACTTTCGCATTCCAATTGTCAATAATTATCAACACATCTTGATTTCATGTTTCATCAATTTCAGACTGCAGAGTTTGTTAGAAATCTTTAATTTCTTTGTCTTTGGCATTAGTGGTTGGCACATAAATCTGAATAACAGTCATACTGACTGGTCTTCCTCGTAGGCACATGGATGTCATCCTATCACTGACATTGTTGTACTTCAGGATAGATCTTTTTGACCATGAATATGATGCCATTCCTCTTCATTTTGTCATTCCTGGCATATGATTGTCTGATTCAAAATGGCCAATACCAGTCCCTTTCAGCTCACTAATGCCTAGGATGTTGATCTTTATGCATTCTGTTTCATTTTTTACAACTTCCAATTTTCCTAGATTCATTCTTTGTACATTCCACGTTCCAATTATTAATGGATTTTTGCAGCTGTTTTTTCTCATTTTGAGTAGTGTCACATCAGCAAATAAAGGTCTTGAAAGCTTTACTTCATCCACATCCTTAAAGTCGACTCTACTTTTAGGTGGCAGCTCTTTCCCAGTCATATTTTGGGTGTCTTCCAACCTGAGGGGCTCAACTTTCAACACTATATCAGACAATGTTCTATTGCTATTCATAGTGTTTTCACTGGCCAATTTTTTTCAGAAGTAGACCGCCATGTCCTTGTTCCTGGTCTGTCTTAGTCTGGAGGTTCAGTATAATTCTGTCCACCGTGGGTGACCCTGCTGTATTTGAAATACCAGTGCAAACATTACAGCACAAGCCACCACAGTATGACAAACTGACAGATGAGTGGTGGAACCCATGTTTTGGAGGGACACAATTCAATCAATAATACAAAAATTAAAGCTAGCTTATTTCTGAAATTGAAGGCTATGTTTGTCATACATAATTAATTTCAAAAGTTCATCTTTACTTTTGAAAATGGACAAATGGGTCAAATTTTATTCAACAAAAATCATAATAAAAACACTACTTTATAGAACAAAATGATAGTGAGGCGAGGAAGTTATTAGAGAAGATATTATTTTTTTGTATGAAGAATACTATTTCAGTAAGTGCTTATCAACTAGCATAAAGTTGGGGATAAAGTAGTAATTTTGTGTCATCACCTTAGGCCAACAGTTCACTTCCATTAGTATGTGTTTGTAGATCTATATAAAAGATAGCTGATTGTTTCATTGTAATTTTAAGGATAAATTCATACTTCACACAGGCACGTACACAAGGCACAAAACCATCAATATTGTGGATGGTTAAACCTGAAAAGTTCAGAAATTCACTTCTGATATGCAGTTAGATGAGCTTGATATTGATTAGTAGTTTATCTAAATGGTTTCTTATCTGGAACTCTTGTAAACTCAGGGTGTTATTTACATACAGTGAAAGAAAATAGAAAGTGTCTAGTTATATGGGATTCTACTGGTGTTGGAGGAAAGCTAGTTTTGCGAGAATATTACATGGAAATATTAAGTGTTTGCATCGTATTAGACAGTTCAATGATAACACTAAATAAATGATTCATGTTATGTTAGTGTTTACGGTGCTAAAAATTAATTTATTTGTCTTCAGTGATCCCATAAATTGAACCAGGTTGAAAATAGTCTGAAATTTTAATTATGTTGCTAGCTTCCTAACTTGTAAGACTGTTTCTTTCTAGAAGGTCATGGCTCTAAATACCAAACAATCAATTGGCATATATCTATTAGAACTCAAAGTAATATAGTAAACAACGTGGCATTATGAAGAATCATTCTTATTGGAACATTTTGATTTCTTCTACTTACTGAGTAATGACCTTGTTTAATAGAAGGGAAGTAAAGCAAATGTTATATGCTTGTCACGCTTCCTAAAATATTGGTCCAGTGTAGTCATATGCTAGCAATTTTAGATGTAATCTCTTTTTCTTTAAGGTTTCAAATTTATTTCATTGTAGAGTGTATGCATAGCAATAATGTTTTTGATCCAAAGCCAATAAATATAGGGTAAGAGAAGATAAGACTTAACATTGGCACTGCCCTTGAAAATCCAGGATCTACGCTTACTACAATTACATTGGACTACACTGTAATGAAAACCGCACACACTGATTGAGAGTTTACTGTATGCCAAGCACTGTGCTTTCACGCATTATCTTTCTTGATACCAAAAAAACCGTTGCCATCAAGACTATTCCAACTCATGGTGACCCTATAGGACAGAGTAGAACTGCCCTATAGGGTTTCCAAGCTGTAGTTTTCTCCTTTTAAAGTTATAATTTCTAGTCTACCCCTTTCTCTCGAGATTTTTGGGGCAAATCACATGACCACATGAGAGAACATATATGAAAAAACCCTATAAAGTGCAAGGCAATATAATATTATTATTAAATTAGAATTCATGATTTGTTCTTCACCTGAATTATTTAGTGAGTAATGTTCTGTGATGTGGTTGATATTTCAAAAGGCATGGTTAGAAGACAAAATGCATTTTGTGGGTTGGTAACCAAAATGATAAAGTTCAAATGCACATATTGATGCATTTCCAGAGAAAAAAAATCACTTACTTAAATACAAAATAGGAAATAATAGGATGTGCTCAACTGTGATAAAAATTGGGCAAGGAATTATAAAAGAATTTTATATGTGTAAAAGAAACAAGAAGTTCCTAGGTGTTGCAAACAGTAATGCAATCTGTTGTTACCAAAAGTTTGGAAGTTTGAGTCCACCCAGAGACGCCTAGGGGGAAAGAACCAGCAATCTGCTTCTGAAAAATCAGCCATTGGAGCATGGTTCTGCTCTGACACACATGGGGTCACCATGAGTCAGAACTGACTCAACAGCAACTGGTTTTATAAAGAATCAAAATCTAAGGATGACAATAATGAGGAGAATTTGTTCCAAAGACAACATAAGATTTTTTCAATAGTTAAACATTTAAGACTTTTGGTAACCTTCTAAATATGTTCAGTATTCATGGGATTTCTTATTAGTTCTCAGTGTCTAGGATGGGAATCCACAATTTAAATAAATATTGGGAGCAAAGTGACCAATATTGCCAGAAATTGAAATGAAATGCCAAGAGATAGGAGTTAAATTTCACTGTATGTTTCTCTTCCTTCCCTTCCACCAGTCTGAGAGGTATTAAAGAGAACCTACTAAGCAAACAGGAGTCTCTGAATGGTGCAAATCGTTAAGCATTTGACAACTAACCAAAAAAATTGGTGATTTGAACCCACCCACAGGTGCCTCAGAAGAAAGGTCTGGTGATCTGCTTCTAAAAGGTCACAAACTTGAAAACTCTATGGAGTGAAGTTCTATTCTGCACACCTGGGGTCATTATGCATTAGATTCGACTTGATGGCAACTGGTTTATTGAAGAAACAATGGCCTTTAATGATTTACTACCTATAAACCCTACAAGTGCCACCATGACCATGCTTTGATGTTGCATAAACTAAGGCCAGCAACCATCTCTATATCTTGAATCTTTACAGCTGAGCATCAGATATGTAGCTTCCTGAGTAACTCTCTTCTACTGAGAGATGGCCCTACCTTAATCGTGTTATTTGCAAAATCCCAAATAATGTATGTAGATACTTCCCTCTTCAGAAGGTGAAGTTTAGCCCTCCACCCCAGTGTGAACTGGATTTAGTGACTTGTTTCCAAGGAATATAGTATAGAAAGGGAGAAATACTAATTTTACAGTAGAGAAATTTGGACAGCACCAACTTAAACAAGTGATCATGGTTAATATCACAAGTGATGTCATATGGATATCATGTACCTTAAATTCATAATCCCAGTCTAATTATGAAAAAAAATCTCAGACAAATTCTATGTGATGGGATATTTTCTACAAAATACATGACCAGTTCTCAGGACTTTCAAAGTCATGAAAAGCAAGGAGAGACTGGTAAACTCTCAAAGATCAGAAAAGACTAAGGAAACATGGCACCTAAATGCAGTGTGATATCCTGGATGAGATCCTGGAACAAAAAAAGATGTTAGTGGAAAAACCAGTGAAATCTGAAGGAAGTCTGCTGTTTAATTAATAATAATGTACCGTTTTGTTTATTTTTTGTTTTTATTTTTGACAAATGAAATGCAGAATGAAGATGATAACATTATTGGGAACTGAAACTGAGTGAAAGATATATGGGAACTCTATATTATCTTTGTAATTTTAATATAAGTCTAAAATTATTACAAAATTAAAAGTCCATTAAAAAAATCTATCCAGAATGTTTTAGTTATGATTGTGCTTAAAGGCAGAGATCAAATCCAGTGACTATTGTAAATCCCTTTTAGGTGGCTCTTTGATACAAATTAATGACAACTACACTGAAATCCTTTTAAGCTCCGTGAGGGCAGGATTGCATGGCATTTATCTCTCTATCTCTAGCACCTAGCACAACTCTTGATAAACGTTGTCAGTTGCCATCAAGTTGATTTCAACTCATGGCAACCCCATGTGTGTAGAGTAGAACTGTTCCATAGGGTGTTCAAGGCTGTGACCTTTCAGAAGTTGATCACCAGGCTTGTCTTCCAAGGTGCCTCTGGGCAGGTTCGAACTGCCAACCTTTCCCCTAGCTCAAGAACTTAACTGTTTGCTCCATCAAAAAGAACTTTTTAGAGGAGGCTTTTAGATATCAAGTGCAACAATGGATAAACAAGTGGTTGCATATCACCTTAGGGGGTCTCTCAACATGTAAAAGCTGACCAAACTGTGCTCTCAAGTTTTATGATATCTGCAAGGGCCTTCTCAGCGAATGATTACAACCTTGTATTCATTTACTATCCATCTTTATGTAAAAATACAATTGCTCTTCCAAGCTGTATAAATTTGACACTCTTCGGAATTTTCAAAGCATGAGACCTAGACTCCCTTGTTACTTGCGGATCTTATCACAAAGTAAATTGTTTAACATTCTCACATATCAGGTCAGAGGCTATACACATGAAACCTTTTCCAGGAAGGGGCATGTTTGTTCGGATTGAGATTAAAACATGTTAAGAATGTTCACCTTCTTGCTTGCCTTACTCTAAAACCAGAAATAAAAATTAAATGAAGGTCAAAAATACAGAATGAATATTCATAGAAACCTGAGTTTTGAGCATAGCTAGCACAAATTTTTATAATAAAATTTTACCAAGTTTTTATCTTGAGGTAGCTTCAAATGTGCAAAATTATCATTTTTAATAAAAAAATATTTATTTTGATCAGAGGGTTTAGAAATTTGAGCTGTATTTAATCTCTTGAAATAAACTGAAGTTACAACAATGGAGCAAAAAGAAGGGGACTGATAAAAAGGAGCTCAATGATTATAGGAATAAAGAATCAAGCTGGGGAGAGAAAGGGCAGGACACAGGTGTGCAGTATTATTTTCACTGAGTTTTGACAAAGGATATAATAAATCAAACTCACCACTCTTGTAGAAGTAGTCCTTGGGATAAAGGCAGAAAAAACTGCAGATGATTTCCCAATCCACTAGTGCAATGAAGGGAGGTCCCAGTGATTTACCCATTTTTTTCACATTGGTGAAGAACTTCTTGTCTTGTGCATTATCATAACAGAGGTTGTTTTATTTTCCACCCATGTTTGAACTGGTAAATAGAAACTCTGAGAGGGACCTGGATCAACTTTGGCCATGGGAAGAGACCTCTTTCCTACCCCAGTCCCATTTTCTGACGGAGAAAATAATATTCAACTCAAAGCATTTTAGAGAATTCAGATTTCCTGATTACCATCCTCATCCCTAAGTTTTCAAGTGAAGTTGAAACTAAGTAGAAAATAATAGTCAAGCAATCAGAAAAATTATGTATAATAATCTTCTCTTTGTACTCTTCAGCCTTGTCATCAGTTTGGTGGGTAGCTGGTCAATGAAATTAGGAAAGCTATTTTCAAAAGTGCATGAAGTAGAAAAGTCTTAATTTAATATTCCCTGGTCCTAATTAGAATAATTGGCAGACATGTTGCATAATCAGACAGAGTTGGTCTGTGTTAAGAAGTGCCTTTCCTCTGTAGCAAGTCAAGTGCTCTACAAGTGGGAAAAATATTGTAAATTCTCTCAAAATCCTTAAAGCTTTCAAGATACATATATTTCCCATATCTCTATTTATGCTATACATAATAGTTTCACATAATAGAACTTTCTGTGATGATGGATATGTGGCTATTGAGCAGTAGAAATGTTGCTGGTGTGATTGAGGAACTAAATGATTAATTTTAATTTAATTATAAATAGTTATATGTGGCTAGTGGTGGCCATATTGGTCAGTGAAGATTCTCTCTCTTTCTATTTATATACATGTTAAACATGAAACTTATGTTTAAGACAAGAATAAATATTTGTAAGGTTAGAGTAAACAGAGTGATATAATTATGGCACATTCAGTCTCTTTCTTATGTCACTTTAAATATGTTTCCATGATTTTGTTCTCCAGAGATAGTATGGTGTACTTGTATCATCTAAAAATGTTTTTATTGAAAGTGTAGATATCTTGTACAACATTTTAAATGTGCTTTTTGTAGTAAGAAGCTGATTTTATCATTTAATAATTTTACATCACTAGTGCCCCTTGTCATTAACATGTATGAATCTGTTCTCGAGAAAGAGTTCCTTTGATTTAAATTAAAAAAAAAAAAAAAAGCCATTGCCGTCGAGTCGATTGTCTCTCACAGTGACCTTTAGAACAGAGTAGTACTTCCCCATAGGGTTTCCAAGGAGCAGCTGGTGGATTCAAACTGCTGACCTTTAGGTTAGCAGCCGAGCTCTTAACCACTATGTCACCAGGGCTCCTTGATTTAAATATACAAGCTTAACTTTTCTGTTTGGGTTGACCAAGCTTTTATTTAGAATAGGTATACAATTAATGTCTGAAACCATGTCCAGCTACAATAAATGAGCATACATTTTAACATAACGTACACTATTCCCTTATCTAGTTTTTACAAATAATTACGCATGCACAGTAATTTCAGTGCTAAATATCATTATCATTGAATAGATTTCTTGGGGACTGTGTAGTAGAAAAAGAATAAAAATTTATTTAGACTAGGGATAAGGCTTCTCAAGTGAGTTGGGGTCATTCAAACTCAGAAGGATGTTATTCTTTTCTAAGTAGAAGAAACCACAGCTTGCAGAGTAACTTCTTACAAGGTGTACATTGCACCTGTGAGTTCAGCTGTAAACTCTATTTTCTCACATATTCTTATTTGGAAGTCAGTTTTCCAGGTTAGCTATATTGCCACAGTGGGGCTGTTGACCATTTGTAAAGAAACAGCTCCTCCTAAACTTATCTGTGTAAGTCCAACTAAAAATCAAGATGTAGAGGAAAATTTTTACACACTTATTTGAACCAATGACAAAGTCGCAACTAGAAGTATGCCTTGGTATTTGCCCTCAAGAATAATGTGCTTGTTTTGAGCATACTTTCCTTAACAAAAATTAGGACAAATTCAAGTGAATTTATGGGAATAATGGACTTTTGCAGAAATTCTGGGCTATATGGTGGCTGCAAATATAATGATATCTCAATTAGTATAGCAAGGAGTCCCTCTCTACTTTTCAGCTGTTATCCCCAGTCACACATTTTGCAATAATCAAATGGAAATTCTTGAGATTTCCTGAGGCATTTTTAAGAGGTTTTTAAGAATTTGAGGGCATTTGGAACTTTCTTTTCTATGTGTGTAAGTCTTCCTAGAACAGTCCAGTCTGTTTTCTAACTCATTAAATTGTCTTATTTAGTTTCATTCTGTGTTGATTGAGTGCCTATTGTGTGCTCAGGGGGAAAAAAGTATGATTATGTATTTCTAAAAGTTCCCTGTCTCTGTCCTAACTATCTTTTGTGGATTTTCAACTCTTTGAAGGCATTGACTGGATCCATTATTTAATAAATAACCTGACTCCTCCATACATGGCCATACTTATTTAATGACAAAGGAAGACTGCAAGGAAATGAATCATTTGATGGTAATCAGAAGATTTTCTTGGCTAAATGTGGAAGACTTCATTGCTATTGGTTCACCATATGGAGTGGGAATTGAGCTTGTCCTTATTCAGATTCAACTCCCATTGACTTCATATAAGGTTGTCACTGAATAAAATCTGCAGTATTATCCTTTTGTGATTAATTTCTGTTTGGGGAAAAGAAATCACATTATAAAGCATTTTACCCACCTTCCTACCTACCACTCCTTCTTTTGATTTTGGGGGGCAGGACAGATAGAGTTACTGATACTGTTGGGGCTAAAAGAAATTGGATATTTAAAGCTTTTCACTTTATTTCAAATGACCCTTTAAATGACTGCTTTGGGAATGAAACTCATCATTCTGTGAGGGTAATACAGGAAACATTTTCTCTCAGTTGCAAACAAAGTCCCCCCGGCACAAGATTTTTTAAATCTTTGGCATTAAACCTCCTGAAACCCATCTGTGTTGAAAATTAATTTTTTGCTTTGGGGCATATTATATTTACATAATTTCTTTTTATTTCACAATATTTAATCTAGTGAGAAAATAGCTTCTTAGCCAAGCATAGAATCCAACCCACAGGAGCACGAAGTGGGGAAATTTCTGCAATGTAAAAAGGCAATTGAGTATAATATATATGTCAGTAATCATTTTTAAAACTTCAAGTGTATGGTGATTTCCTCCTATTTTTTCAAGCTTTTATCATCTATGTGGAATTTATTTAATAATATTTGTTTAATTTTTATAAAAATTGGTGAAAATCAATTGTCTATAATTGCATATTCTAAACTCTCTTCAACAGGCAACCTTAAAACTCATAAGTTGGGCAGAAAAGCAATGTGTATGGTTCTGCTTTCTACTTGAGTTGAATAAAGTTGCACAGAGGGATTCTTATGTGTTCTCCTTTTTTTTTTTTTTCTTACTGTCATACGCCTGGGGTTCTCAATGGATTCTGCTTTTGCCTTTGAAGGGACATTTTATTTGGCAATGCCTGGAGACATTTGTAGTTGCCACAACTTGGGGAGGGGAGGTACTACCAGTATCTACTGGATAGAGGCTAGGCATGCTGTTAAAGGGTGTTAAACATCTTAAAATACACAGGACATCCCACTCAGAACAAAGAATTATTCCGTGCAAAATGTCAAAAATGCCGAGGTTGAGAAATTCTAGTCATAAACACCTTCTCATTCAAAAGGAAATTGGGTTTATGTCAAACAATTATATCACAAATTTCTGTATTCAAATGATAGAACCTCTCATAAAATGAATCATAAACTTATTTTGCTGAAATGATCAAAGTAATGGAAACTTAAAAAAAATAAAGAAAATTCAGAGGCAACAAATTTGTTTTCAAGAAATAAAAAATTCCCAAATCTGGAATCCCACTGAAACACAAGGGACATGAGCTCAGAATAACACAAGGCTACTTAGAACTCATCTATGCTAGGAAATTTGGAAGACAACTACCTGGCCAATTGACTGGAAGAGATCCATATTTGTGTCCATTCCAAAGAAAGGTGATGCAACAGAATGCAGAAATTATTGAACAATATCATTATATTACATGCAAGTAAAATTTTGCTGAAGATCATTCCCAAGTGGTTGCAGCAGTACATCGACGGGGAATTTCCAGAAGTTCAAGCCAGATTTAGAAGAGGACGTGGAACCAGGGATATCATTGCTGATGTCAGATGCATCTTGGCTGAAAGCAGAGAATACCAGAAAGATGGTTACCTGTGTTTTGTTGACTATGCAAGGGTATTCAACAGTGTGGATCATAACAAATTATGGATAACATTGCTAAGAATGGGAATTACAAAACATTTAATTGTGCTCATGAGGAAACTGTACATACACCAAGAGGAAGTCCTTCAAACAGAGCAAGGTGATATGCCTGGATTAAAATAAGGAAAGGTGTGCATCAGGGTTGTATCCTTTCACCATACTTATTCAATCTGTAGGCTGAGCAAATAATCTGAGAAGCTGGACTATATGAAGAAGAACGTGGCATCAGGATTGGAGAAAGACTCATTAACAACCTGTGATATGCAGATGACACAATTTCCCTTGCTGAAAGTGAAGAGGACTCAAAGCACTTATTGATGAAGATCAAAGACCACAGCCTTCAGTATGGATTACACATCAACAGAGAAAAAACAAAAATCCTCATAACTGGACCAATAAGCAACATCATAATAAACAGAGAAAGGTTTGAAGTTGTCAATGATTTCATTTTACCTGAATCCACAGTTAACTCTCATGAAAGCAGCACTCAAGAAATCAAAGATGTATTGCATTGGGCAAATCTGCAGCAAAAAACCTGTTTAAAGTGTTAAAAAGCAAAGATAAGGTGAGCCTGACCCAAGCTATACTATTTTCAATTGCCTCATATGCATGCAAAAGCTGGACAATGAAAAAGAAAGACGGAAAAAGAATTGATGTCTTTGAATTATGGTGTTGGTGAAGAACATTGAATCTACCATGGACTTCCAGAAGAATGAACAGATCTATCTTGGAAGAAGGACACAGAATGCTCCTTAGAAGCCAGGATGAGGAGACTTCATCTCACTTGCTTTGGGTGTGTTATCAGAATGGACCAGTCCCTGGAGAAGGACATCATGCCTGGTAAAGTAGAGGGTCAACTAAAGAGAGGAAGACCCTCAAGGATGGGCTCAAGCATAGCAGTGATTGTGAGGATGGCCCAGGACTGGGCAGTGTTTCATTCTGTTGTACATAGGCTCACTATGAGTTGGAACTGACTGGATGGCACCTAACAACAATGACTTAAAACTCTGATATTTGACATCTGCATATATCTATTGCCTAATGGTAAGCAACATTATGAAGATGGTGAAGGACAGGTTAAAACAGATTGTTTGCATTTAGTTTTTATATCAAAGGCCATAGAAGGAGCACAGGTTAGAATGCATCTCTTTCAAATCCTGGCTAAGACACTAATTAGTTTTGAGACAATAGGAAACTTATTTAGCCTTGCTAAACCTCAAATTTCTCATCTGTAAAATAGGATACATATAATTATCGAACAGGGTCATTGTAAGCATTAAATGATGGTTCAGTTGTAGAATTCTCCTCTTTCATGTAAGAGACCTGGATTCAATTCCTGGCCAATGTACTTCATTCATTGCCACCATTGTCTGTCAGTGGAGGCTTGCATGTTGCTGTGACGCTGAATGGGTTTCAGTGGAACTTTCAGACTAAGACTGACTAGTAAGAAAGGGTTAATGATCCACTTCTGAAAATAAGCCAGTGAAAACTCTATGGATCACAATGGTCTGATCTGCAACCAATGATGGACATGGCACAGGACCAGGCAGCATTTAGTTCCATTGTTCATGGGGTTGCCAAGAGTTAGGGGCCAACTCCAGGGCAGTTAACAACAAAAAGTATTAAATCAAATAATAAATGTGAAAGCAACAAAAGTGTGGTTCCAGACATTATAATATTAACTTTACTGTAAACTATTTTTCAATACTTGTTAATCCTTATATTGAAAACATAATATATTAATATATTGACTAGAGTATATAATTAATGAATGCACACCATCCCAAACTATGCCAATAAGACTCATAGTTCTCAATAGAGAGATTAAAGCATTTGTGAATGGGTAACATTTTGGAATGAATGGAAGAGTTCAGGGTAGAGATTTTAACGATATAATTTTCTTAGATATCAAATGCACTTTAATTGGATGATTAATTTGAAAGTGAAGAATTCAACAACGTATCTTCTTCTCAAGTGTCTCACTGTGTTCTTATGGACCTAAAATGTAATCTTCATGTTTTCTGAAAGAGCAAGATCTGGATTCATTCCTTGCATAGAATGTAGAAACTGATGGTAAATGAAGATTACTTTTTACCGCAATGCATGGTTAAAAAGTTCTGTTACCCAATGTATAGCCTAATGATACAAATAGCTTCACTATGACTTACATAAATCCATAGATTATATATCCCTGACATAATTATTAAGGAAAAAAGTTTATAAAACACAATCCAACCTTTTAAGATTAATGCAATGGAGGAAAACTATAATTCTCTCTGTCTCAGCATTCCCACTCCTACAAATATTTTGACTATAGGACAGTACTTAAGAAGCAAAAACTTTTTCTAGTTGATAATTTTGGTAACTAAATATTCTTAGAAGGAATTCTAATATGTACCCAAATTCAGCCAAGCTCTATATTATATAGGATTGCGTGACAGCAAATCTCCAATGAATCATTTAAAAAATTTGGTAACCTCAGAAATTCACCATTTCTCATCATCAATGTGTTTCTGTACACGTGAGACTAAAGTCTGATTTAATTGTCCAAAGGCCTCATTTTGCAGATAAACACTGTTAACATTCCTTCTTCCACATTCTACAGTGCTGACAGCATACCTCATTCATTGCTTGCAGAAACTAGGTCCTATCCTCTCTTGAACAGACTCCTGGTATTAAATTATGAGGGAAGTACTTGCCTTTCTCTCCTTTTTATCACACTGTAAACTCATACCTAATTTTCTTCTTCTATCATCTTATTTCTCTTTTAGTGTTACTGCTTTGCAGTTTCCTCCAGATAACAACTGACTATATTTTAGCTTCCCCCCCAAATATGTTTCATTTGTTTTATTTCACATCCTGAATTTATATTTGGATAATGTTAACACTGGTATTAAATGAATCTAAGGCTTTCTAGAAGTTTAAATTCACTAATGATACAAGAATGCTGAGTAAGGAACTGCAGCATATGATTTTGCCATGGTGTTCAAAAATTTACCTAAAATCTCAAACTATATACCCAGATTTCAGTAATAAATGAAATAAATGCTGGAAATAAACCAGACTCAACCTCAAATAGGGGCCGAGTTTCTTATAATTTTAATGTGTTATATAAGTGGGCATTTTGTTAATTCTGTTTTCAGAAAATATATTCAATTTTAATTCCAAACAATTCGTAGTAAGTGAAATAAGTTCCTGGCTTTGAGAAATCTTTTAAAATTATAACAATACTAATGCACTGATATTTTAGAAATAATAGCATGTTTAGTCTTCTGAAAAATTCCTTAAAAAAATCCAAAATGCAATATATAATAATAATAATAACAATAATATATATTAAGTCAGTAATGTATCTTATATTGAACAGCATCTTTCATTTTAGTTGTGGGAAGCAATTGCACTGAATTTGTCCATTGCACTGAAAAAAGATAATAAAGCATTACAACTACAGTGAGCTAAGCTACATAATCAGATTAGTTTTCAAGAACATTGAATGGGATGTACTTGTTAAACTAAAATGTGGAATTGACAATATTAAAGCACTTTGATCTCTGGAGTTTCCAAAATCTCTCAAGCTTCTTGAGCAAGATGTTCATGTAAAAGGTGGGGGGGTGGGGCGGTGGAAAGCCTGAGCAACATGACAGTCTTTATTCAGGAATTTCTTTAAGAAATATTATGTTGAAATGTTTCTTCTGTCAGTAAAACATGGTTTTGAAAAAGGTACTGCAATAGCTTATGAAATTTACAGCATATTTACTATTGGTTTAGAATCAAGTACATATTTAATAAAGTCATACTATTTAAATAGGAAGAGGTCTTTGTGCTTGCTTTTGCTCTCTTGGTCTCTATTTAATCTAGAAACCAGGAAGCACACTTTTCTCTCTCAAGGCTATAATTTCTAATGGTGATATTTCACCTACACAGTTCCCTATGTGTTACCTAGAACTATGCATTATTAGAGTTACAGATGTGCATAATGAGTAGAACAGGACCCTATGCAGTCTATTTCTCATGCTAAATGCCTATGATAGTCTACCTGCCATGAATTGTTGCTGTTGTTAGGTGCTGTCGAGTCGGTTCCGACTCATAGCGACCCTATGTACAATAGAACCAAACACTGCCTGGTCTTGCGCCATGCCCACAATCGTTGTTATGCCTGAGCCCATTGTTGCAACCACTGTGTCAGTCCATCTCGTTGAAGGTTTTCCTCTTTTTCACTGACCCTCTACTTTACCAAGCATGACGTCCTGCCATGAATATAATGTAAAAAAATACACAACTATATCTGGGGTGAAACAGGCCTCCAAAAATGTACCATGGGTTTAATTTACCTTGAATTTCCTATTTGAAAAGATATAGAAGCACATCTTAATGACATAGATAGCATTTAGAACAACATGGATTTATTGCATTATCCAGATCTTTAAAAACATTTGGCCAAACCTTACAATAGAGTACAAATTTTTAACTCTAAATGGAAAAGAGTAGCAAAAAGTATATATCTTAAGAATTTGTGTCTCTTTTATTCCCTTAAAAGTCAGAAGTTTGAGGACTAGAGAACATTTAACGTAGCTGGTAGGCAATCAAGGAGACCTGGTTGCACAGTGGTTACAGCGATCGACTGCTAACTGAAAGGTCGGTGGTTCGAAACCACCAGCCACTCTGTGGGACAAATATGTGGTAGACTGCTTCTGTAGAGATTTATAGCTTTGGAAACACTACAGGGTCACTATAAGTTGGAATCGAGTTGATGGCAGTGGTATTTTTTTGGTTTGGTAGACTAATCATCTTTTTTCTTGGAATTTTTCTCAGGAAAAAAAAATTGATGTCAATAGGATAAAATTATAGAAGTTAATTCTAGAAAGATTTTAATATTCAATTCCCAATTTAAATTTGCCTTATGATCTCTACATCTTTGCAAATGCACACCTTTCTATTTTTGTATATAGTTTCGGAAAGCATATGAAAAATTAAGTGCTGAGTTTTCTCATCAGGTGTGTAACTGTTATATGGTAATTTACATCATCAACTAAGTCAATTGTAATGTATAAAACTAACATACAAATAAAATTAATATACAAATAAGCAGGACCTTAACACTGATCATATCCACAGGATAGAATTTTAAAGAGGTTCCACATCACCATAAAAATAATATTCTAATTTTCACACTTTGTACCAAGACCCAGAAGTCCTTGCAGCATAGTTTGGCTTCATCTACCTCGCTAGCTTCATGATGCACGGGCTCTCTTTACTCCTGCCATACTGGCCTTCTTTCAGTCTCATATACTTGCCTTGCTCCCTCTTGCCAGAGGGCTTGGAACATTCTTCTCTCCATTTTTCACTTGGTTAATTTCTATGTATGTTTCAGATCATAGATCAGTTATCTTTCCTTCAGTGAAGACTTCCTTAGGCTTTCTGTCCAAATAAAATTCTCTTATTAGTTCTCTTTCGTAGCACTTATTTTCAGTTGAAATTTAAAAAAAATAATTCTTTGCTTTATGTCTGTGTCTTCCTATCTTCCCTACTAGTCTTTATGCACCATGATATAGAGACTGTGGTGGGTTTTGTTCATTATTTAATCCCTAGTTACTGATGCAGAGCCTGGAACATAGTAGGTGCATAGTGTACATTGTTGAATGAGAGGATTAAACTTGAAGCTAGATACTTCCATTCTATGTTCACTTCCCTATTAATTCTCACGAACATTTTAGTCTCTTCCAGCATGTTATGTGCATCTCTGAGAGAAAGAATTATCATATTAATTTTTTATCTCAAAGTGTCAAATACAGTACTTTGTACATAGCAGCTGTTCAATAAATGAACAAACACACCCTGGCTTCTCCTTTCATCTGATTTTCTAGCCTCCTGCCCTCACGTCAGAATCCTGTGGTACTGAGCTGATCAGGGGAAGGGAAAGAATGGAACTGAGAGTAAACAGACAAAATGACCAGCACCTAGATGTTTAAGAGCAAAGAAGGTATGAAATACCTTCCAGGTGAACTGGACAATAAGTGGACTAGAAAAAGAAGTAGCATATTCAGGAGGTACTGAGGGCTCACTTATTATTAATGGTAATGGATTTAAAGTGATATCAGCCAGCATTGGTGTGTGTTTTACTCCATCCATGTTGACTTGTTGGGGTGATGGTGATGCAGAAACACAGCAGGCAAAGAGTAACAATTAACCAGTGTTGAATTTTTGTGCTAGGTGAGTATAATAGAGGTAGAGAAAGGCAATGGAGTTGATGGTGTACGTCAAAGAGTGATTATCATAATGGAACAAGGAATATAAGCTTGATAAGGAGGAAACAAAAGACATGAGGAGGGTGAGCGAGTAGGTGTTAAGGTGGTAGGGTCAAAGGATTATCAGTTGGTGTTGTTGGAGGGCCAGGAGCACTGGGTGGCATAGTGGTTAAGTGCTCAGCTGCAAACCACCAGGTTGGCTGTTCAAACCCATCAGCTGCTCCGAGGAAGAAAGATGTGGCAGTCTGATTCAGTAAAGATTTACAGCCTTGGAAACCTTATGGGGTAGTTCTACTCTGTCCTATAGGGTCCTATGAATCAGAATCAACTCAATGGATTGGGTTTGTTTTTTTTATGAGCTGATGAGGGGGATCAAAGAATTACTAGAGACAGTGAGCTGGAAAGGAAGTGATGATTTTAAAGTGAGGTGTTTGGGAAATAATGGAGAGTGGCAGTTATTGGTAAAAGCATGGGGTGAGGCTGAGTTTGAGTGGAGGACAAGATCATTGGAAGAGAGGCGGTCAAGGAACTGAGAAGGGACGTATGATACAATTAATTAATGAAATATTATATGTATATAAAATGCTTTTTACTTCTATAGCTTTGTAAAAGTTTCTTACTTTTTGATTTATATACACAAAAACCCTAGAATATTTGTGCTTGCTGTTAGAGGGACACCACACACACACACACACACACACACACACACACTCATTGCTGTTGACTCATTTCTGACTCATAGCCACCCTATAGAGGGAAGCAGTGAATAATTTTGAAAATATCAGAAAACCTAAAGTATTTTTGTTTATCTTATATATGTGTGCGTGCGTGTATGTGTGTGTTTTCCATTGATTTTAGACAAAGATGCATAGTTAACTCAATGGAAAAAAATAGTCTTTTAAACAAATTGTGCTGGTAAAACTGGATATCTACTTGCAAAAGAATAAACCTCTGCTCTTACCTCTCAACTTACCTAAAACTTCATGTGAAATGACTTACATATATTTGTATATATATGCATTATATTTATCTATACGTATATTCAAAACCTTAAAGTATAAAACTATAACTATAAAATTTCTAGAATAAAACATAGAAGAAAATTTTCATGCCCTTGGGTTAGGTGGGGGTCCTGGTGGCGAGGTGGTTAAGAGCTCGGCTGCTAACCACAAGATTGTCAGTTTGAATCCACTAGCTGCTCCTTGGAAATCCTATGGGGTGCTTCTACTCTGTCCTATAGGGTCGCTATGAGGTGGAATCAACTTGATGGCAACAGGATTGGTTTTTGGGTTAGGCAAAGGTTTTTTTTTTTTTAAAGCAGGAACCATAAAAAAATTAATAAATTGGACTTAAAAAAACACACACACACACTCACAGAGAAGACTTCTGTTCTTTGAAGACACCATTAAGAAAATGAAAAGGGAAATCATAGAATGGGACAAATATTATATATATATAACAAAAGATTGTATCCAAAATGTATTAATGAAACTTAGAACTCAATGCTAAAAAGACAAATTAGAAAAAAAAAATGTTTGAATGTTTAAATAGGCAATTCACAAAAGAATAAACAAATAACCACATGAAAAATTTTCAACATCATCAATTGTCAAGGAAATGTAAATTAAAATTACAATTAGATTCCACTACGCAATCACTAGAATAAGTATAATTAAAAACACTGATAATATCAAGCTTTATTTAGCAAAGATATGGAACAACTGGAATTCTCATATATTGCTGGTGAGAATGCAAAATGTTACAACTACTTTGGAAAACAGTTTGCCAGTTTCCTACAAACTTAAACATACTTACCACATGACCCAGCATTACTACTCCCAGATATTTGCCAAAGAAAAATGAAAACATATGTCCACCAAAAGACCTGTGCATGAATATTCATAACAGCTTTATTCATAATAGCCGAAAGATAAATACTACCCAAGTGTGCATCAACAGACAAATGAGTAAACAAATTTTGGTATGACTATACAATGAAATACCAAAATTTGTTTACCTACCACCATATGTCTGTCAGTTTATCTTACTGTGGTGGCTTGACTGTTTCTGTGATACTGGAAGCTTTGCCACCAGTATTTCAAATACCAGCAGGATCACCCTTGGTTGACAGGTTTTAGCTGAGCTTCCAGACTAAAACAGACAAAGAAGAAGGACCTGGCAGTCTATTTCTGAAAGAAATTAACCAGTGAAAACCTTGTGAATAACAGTGGAACACGGTCATGATATAGTGCCAGAATATGAACCCCTCAAGTTGGAAGTCACTCCAAATGCAATTGGGGAAGAGCTGCCTTCTCAGAGTACAGTCAATCTTAATGACATGGATGAAGTTAAGCTTTTGGGACCTTCATTTGCTGATGTGGCACACTCAAAATGAGAAGAAACAGCTGCAAGCATCCATTAATAATCAGCACTTGGAATGTACAAAGTATGAATCTAGGAAAATTTGAAATCATCAAAAATGAAATGGAATGAATAAACATTTGTATCCTAGGCATTAGTGAACTGAAATGGACTGGTATTAGCCATTTTGAATTGGACAATCATAAGGTCTACTGTGCCAGAGATGACAAATTAAAGAGGAGTGGCGTTGCATTCATTGTCAAAAAGAACATCTCAAGAACTATCCTGCAGTACAATGCTGTCAGTGATAAGATAACATCCATGCACCTATAAGGAAGACCAGTTAATGTCACTATTATTCAAATTTATGCACCAACCATTAAGGCCAAAGATGAAGCAATTGAAGGTTTTTATTAACTTCTGCAATCTGAAATTGATCAAACATGCAATCAAGATTCATTGATAATTACTGGCAATTGGAATGCAAAAGTTGGAAACAAAGAAGAAGAATCAGTAGTTGGAAAATGTGGCCTTGGTGATAGAAATGATGTGCGAGATCACATGATAGAATTTTGCAAGATCAATGACTTCCTCATTGCAAATACCTTTTTTCAACAACATAAACGGTGACTATACACATGGACCTAGCCAGATGGAATATACAGGAATCAAATCAACTACATCAGTGGAAAGAGATAATGGAAAAGCTCAATATCACAGTGAGAGCAAGGCCAGGGGCCGACTGTGGAACAGACCATCAATTGCTCATGTGCAAGTTCAAGTTGAAGTTGAAAAAAATTAGAGCAAGTCCACGAGAGCCAAAATATGACCTTGAGTATATTCCACTTGAGTTTAGAGACCATCTCAAGAATAGATTTGATGCATTGAACACTAATGATAGAAGACAGGACCAGCGGTGGAATGACATTAAGGACATCATACATAAAGAAAGCAAGAGGTCATCAAAAAGACAGGAAAGAAAGAAAATACCAAAATGGATGTCAGAAAAGACTCTGAAAGTTGCTCTTGAACATAGAGTAGCTGAAGTGAAAGGAAGAAATGATTAAGTAAAAGAGCTGAACAGAAGATTTCAAAGGGTGGCTCTAGAAGACAAAGTAAAGTATGATTATGACATGTGCAAAGACCTGGAGTTAGAAAACTAAAAGGGAAGAACACGCTTGACATTTCTCAAGCTGAAATAACTGAAAAAATTCAAGCCTTGTGGATTCACCAAAAGATTCTACAGGGAAAATATTAAAAGATGCAGGAATAATCGAAAGAAGATGGAAGGAATACACAGAGTCACTGTACCAAAAATAATTGGTCGCCATTCAACCATTTCAGGAGATAGCATATGATAAAGAACTGATGGTACTGAAAGAAGAGGCCCAAGCTGTACTGAAGGCATTGACAAAAAACAAGGCTCCAGGAACTGATGGAATACCTAACATTTGAGATGTTTCGACAAACGGATACAGCACTAGAAGCACGCATTTGTCTGTGCTAAGAAATTTGGAAGACAGCTACCTGGCCAACTGGTTGGAAGAGATCCATATTTATGCCTATTCCAAAGAAAGGTGATCCAACCAACTGCAGAAATTATCGAACAATATCATTAATATCACGTGCAAGTAAAATTTTGGTGAAGATCATTCAAAAGCAGTTGCAGCAGTATATCTACAGGGAACTGCCAGAAATTCAAGCCAGATTCAGAAGAGGATGTGGAACAAGGGATATCATTGCTGATGTCATATGGATCCTGGCAGAAAGCAGAGAATACCAGAAAGATATTTACCTGTGTTTTATTGACTCTGCAAAGGCATTCGACTATGGATCATAACAAATTATGGATAACATTGGAAGAATGGGAATTCCAGAACACTTAATTGTGCTTATGAGGAACCTGTATTTAGACCAAGAGAGTCATTCGAACAGAACAAGGGGATGCTGCATGATTTAATGTCAAGAAAGGTGTGCGTCAGGGTTGTATCCTTTCAACATACTTATTCAATCTGTATGCTGAACAAATAATCCAAGAAGCTGGACTATATGAAGAAGAACAGGGCATCAGGATTGGAGGAAGAGTCATTAACAACCCGTGTTATGCAGATGATACAACCTTGCTTGCTGAAAATGAAGAGAACTTGAAGCGCTTACTGATGAAGATCAAAGACTACAGCCTTCAGTATGGATTACACCTCAACATAAAGAAAACAAAAATCCTCAGGACTGCACCAATAAGCAACATCATGAAAAATGGAGAAAAGATTGAAGTTGTCAAGAATTTAATTTTACTTGGCTACACAATCAACACCCATGGAAGCAGCAAGCAAGAAATCAAAAGATGCATTGCATTGGGAAAATCTTCTGCAAAAGATCTCTTTCAAGTGTTAAAAATCAAAGATGTCACTTCGAGGACTAACGTGTGCCTGACCCAAGCCATGGTGTTTTCAGCTGCCTCATATGCATGTGAAAGTTGGACAATGAATAAGGAAGACCGAATAAGAATTGATTCCTTTGAATTATGGTGTTGGCAAAGAATACTGAATATACCATGGACTTCCAGAAGAACGAACAAATCTGTCTTGGTAGAAGTACCGTCAGAAAGCTCATTAGAAGCAAGGATGGGGAGACTTCATCTCACATACTTTGGACAGGTTTTCAGGAGGTACCAGTCCCTGGGGAAGGACATCATGCTTGGTAATGAAGATGGTCAGCAGAAAAAGAGGAAGACCCTCAAAGAGATGAATTGACACAGTGGCTGCAACAATGGGCTCAAGCAATGATTGTGAGGTGGCACAGGACCGGGAAGTGTTTCATTCTATTGTACATGGGGTTGCTATGAATAGGAACTGACTCAATGACACCTAACAACAACAACGACTTACAGTGAAATGCTTTTCAGTATTACAAAGGAATGAACTACTGTTACGCACGACAACATGGATGAATCTCAAAATCACTATCGTGAGATATAAAAGAATACATTTTGTATAGCTACATTTGCATGAAATTCTAGCTCAGATAATATTAATCTACAATGCTAGAAAGTGGATCAGTGTTTCACTATCTTGGTTTGCCTGGTAGAGAGAAGTTTCCAGAGATGCAGGAATTTCAGTGCTAAAACCAGGACAGTCCCATGAAAACCAAAATGGGTACTCCTATAGGGGAGGGAGCAGGGATTAACTAGAAAGGAGCACAAAGAGGTCTTTTGGAGGTGAAGAAGATGTTCCAAATTTGATTGTGGTAGTATGTATTCATTTACTAAAACTCATCAAAATATATACTTAGATGGGAGGTTCACTGAGTATAAAGTCAATTAAAAAGTAAGAAGAAAACCCACTTAGAAGTAAGTCATATAAAGTATAACTTTTTACACATTTTTTTAAGTTAAACCCCCAAATGATTGTTGGGGGACAACCCATAGAGTTGGATGGACTGAGACCCTTAGCTCATTTTATTACATTGATGATAAAACCACAACTAATCTATATTTTTTAATTTGTCTTGATAAATTAGAAATAGTTTATAGAACATATACAAGAAAACCTAAATATGGACTATTTCTGGGATATAATCATAGTGTATTTCTAAATATATTTCAACTCAATTTCTCTGGAAAGTTAAATTTAGACCTCTAGAGAAAGCTAAATTATCAGGAACATTTTCCCCTTTGTATGAAAATAATGTAGGCATAACCAGAGATAATCCTGGATAGTATATGATGAATAGTGTAGGCAAATGTAAACGACAAACTGTCCATTGAAGTTAGATTTTTTGCTAAATTACCATAGCAATTCTAATGACAACGAATTTGAAATAAAGTCAACCATGCTGAATTTACTCCTTTCATTTGCATTCTTTATGGTAACAGATGTGTCTCCGATTTTGTTTTGTACAAAATATGTTAATCCTAGTGTTATAAAAATAGAAAGGCTGTGATCTAATGTGAAAATAAGTATCTCTAGTATCACCTTACTTGTGCATCAAATGAGGTGCAGTTAAGAATTAAGGTAAATTTAATTTTATGCCTTTTGATCACATCATTTTAAAACTTATTTTCTTGTTTTGCATATCCTATCATTATTTACTTTATAGCTAAGTTTATAATCCTAAGGTTCAAGGCCTTCCATTTATGCCTTGTAAACATAGCTCAGCCCAGCCCTTCAAACTGTATGTCTTCTATATGAAAATGAGAATAATATAGTCTAGCATTTAGAATTGCCATGAGGATTAAATGATATGCCAATTTCAAGGCACCTGCTGTGTAATTAGTTGTGAGTTTCTTTACCCCCACCCGTTTCTGAATATATGATATATACGCCTCTCACATAAAACTATATATCCAAATTTATATATCTGCATTTATATTTATATATCAATCTCTACGGTTTTGAATGGAACAGTATAATATGGTAATTAAGAACACAGACTCTAGGACCAGACTCAGTTCAAATTGCACTCTATCACCTACTAGCAAAGTAATATTTGGCAAGTCTCTTAACTTTTCTGTTCTATAGTTTCCTCATTTGTAAAATGGATATAATAATAACACCTACTTCATAGGATTTTTGAGTTTTAAATGTTATATGCAAAGCACTTAGAACAGTATCTGGCAGATGGTGAGTATTACCGAAGAATTAGCTATTGTTACTAGGATATAAGCTTTGTGAGGGCCAGATTTGTGTCTCTTTTTCACTTTATTTTGGTTATTTATTGGGTGTTATAATTTTATTGTTCTCTTCCCTGAAATTAGATACTTTCCAACATACACAAGAGAACAATGAGAAATAGGAGTCTGTTCCTTTTAGACTCCAATTTGTTGTATCTCTCTCCACTTTCTTATGGAGTCAATTACTCAAGTTAAAAGGGCAGCTCCAGCTTATCTGGAAAGAAATACTAAATAATTCTAGTATTTTTGCCTGCTAGACTTTGACTAAATACCACAAGCACAAACATATCCTCTTAAAAAGCTAAAGAATTTAATGCAGTCAAAAGTTGTAACTCCAACAAGCCTATTTTTGCCTTTCTCTACCTTATTCATCTTTGTTGAAAGTAATAACATCTGTGTATATATGATTTTTTCTTAGCCAGGGCTTATTATTATTTTTTTATTGTACTTCAGGTGAAGGTTTACAGAACAAATAGTTCCTCATGAAACAGTAGTACACATATTGTTTTACGACATAGGTTAACAACCCCACGACATGTCAACCCTCTCCCTTCTCAACCTTTTTCACTTTTATGTCATCTAATCCCTAGTAATTTCTTTCCTAAGGATAGACCCTGTATGTATCTTCATCGCTCCCTGGAGATCCAGACAAATTCCAGCTGCCTATTCAATATTCCTCCTATGTTATAATAGGCATCTCACACTTATCATGACCAAAACATTACTCTTGATTTCTCCCTAACTGATTATTTTCTCAGGATTCCCTGTCTTAGTAAATAACTCCACAATTCACCCAGTTGCTGAAGTCAAAAACTCATAGATATCCGTGATTTCTTCTTTTTCCTTTATAAACCATATTTATCAGAAAGTCATGTCAGTTCTAACTGTAAAATATATCCCAGCTCCAACTAATTCTCACCTTCACTATTATTCTAGTTGAAGCCTCCATAAGCTCTCTCTCTTGGATAAAATCAACCCATCAAAACTAGTCTTCCTGCTCTCTCTCCTGTTCTCCTACAATCAGAGCAATCTATAGATTTAGTACAATTCCCATCAAAATTCCAACAGCCTCCTTTGCAGAAATGAATAAGCCAATCCTCAAATTTATATAGAATTGTAAGTGACCCCAAATAGCCAAAGCAATCTTGAAAAAAGAACAAAGTAGGAAGACTCACATGCCCTTATTTCAAAACATAGTATAAAGCTACAGGAATCAAAACAGTCTTATACTTGGTATAATGGTAGACATATTGGCCAATAGGATAGAATTGAAAATCCAGAAATAAACCCAAACATTTGTGGTTAATTGATTTTCAACAAGGGTGTTAAGTCCATTCAATGTGGAAAGAATAGTCTCTAATAAATAGTGCTGAAGCAAACAAATAAATAAAGCTGGACCCATACCTCATACCATATATAAAAATCAGCTTAAAATGGATCAGGGACCTAAATCTAAGAACTAAAACCATAAAAATCTTAGAAGAAAACATAGGGGTAATGCTTTGGGTCTTAGTATTTAACTATAGATTCCTAGATATGACACCAAAATCATGAGCAACAAAAGATAAGATAGATAGATGGGACTCCATCAAAATTAAAAACTTTTATTTTTCAAATGAATTTATAAACTAAGTGAAGAGACAACCTACAGATTGGGGAAAATATTTGGAAAACTATATATTTGATAAGTGTTTAATATCTAGAGTATTAAAAGACAACAAAAAGACAAACCAATTAAAAAATGGTCATAGGACTTGAATAGATATTTCACCAAAGAAGAAATACAAATGGCCAGTAAGTACATGGAAAGATACTCAACATCATTAGTCATTAGAGAAATACAAATCAGCACCAAAATGAGGTATTACTTCACACTGATTAAGATGACTATGTTGGCCTTTCCCATCATAATAGCCCTTACTCCATAAGCAGGGAAAACATTATGGGAATTCTACCAGTTCCTGAGTATGTGCATTCTGGAACTATGCCTTCTAGAACTGTGGAAATAACAATGGGATGATTTGGGGAACCCACTAGACCCACTGTGAGATGGACTTGTGCTAAAACTCCATTGATAACCCTACCTCCACATGCCCCTATTCTAACCGGTGGACCACAGTGATGTTTTAGGTCTCCTGAAATCAGTGTCAGTTCATTGCCAGTATTAAGTAGTCCCCTAAAGTTTCATTATTTCCTTTCCCCACACTGCACAGTCAGTATGGTAAAAGGCTGTAAGTCCCATTGGGGATGGCTGGGAGAAAGATTAACAGTTTAAATATTTGGCAGTGTAATGATCCAGTCTCGCTTTCATTCAACGGGTTGTAAACTGGCTCAAGTCTGGAATTGATTGAGGAGCAGTGACTCTCTGTCTCGGTCACTCAAGTTAGGCTTCTGTTCGTTAGAGCTAGAACTATTCTACTGATACAGATCAAGTAAGAATTTAGTAGACTTCCCATCAATTTGCTTGCTGAAAGCAAAGAGGACTTGAAGCACATACTGATGAAGATCAACGGTTACAGCCTTCAGTATGGAATACACCTCAACATAAAGAAAACAAAAATCCTCACAAGTGGACCAATAAGCAACATCATGATAAACGGAGGAAAGATTGAAGTTGTCGAGGATTTCATTTTACTTGGATCCACAATCAACTCCCATGGAAGTAGCAGTTAAGAAATCAAAGACTTATTGCATTGCGCAAATCCGCTGCAAAAGACCTTCTTTAAAGTGTTAAAAGCAAAGATGTCACCTTGAAGACTAAGGTGCTCCTGACCCAAGCCTTGGTGTTTTCAGCCGCCTCTTATGCATGCAAAAGCTGAACGATGCGTAAGGAAGACCGAAGAAGAATTGACGCCTTTGAATTGTGGTGTTGACGAAGAATATTGAATATACCATGGACTATCAAAAGAATGAACAAATCTGTCTTGGAAGAAGTACAGCCAGAATGCTCCTTAGAGGAGTGGATGGTGAGACTTCGTCTCACGTGTTTTGGACATGTTATCAGGAGGGACCAGTCCCTGGAGAAAGACATCATGCTTGGTAAAGTAGAGGGTCCGTGAAAAAGAGGAAGACCCTCAACAAGGTGGATTGACACAGTGGCTGCAACAATGGGCTCAAACATAACAAAGACTGTGAGGATGGCGCAGGACCGGGCAGTGTTTTGTTCTGTTGCACGTAGAGTCACTGAGTCGGAACCCACCTGAGGGCACCTAACAACAACAACACTTCAATTTCCCATCTAGTCTAGGAACACCATTATCACCTACCTAACACCGTAGATCTTTGTGAGTCAGACTATTCTGATAACTGTTTTGACACTGATGTCCATTATGGTGATCCCAGCTACCTTGTCTTTGGTGATTAAGTGCTGCTACTTTTCCCCTCACACACTGAGATCCAATCATACCCATTGCGTTTAGGTTTCCCAATTCAGTGGGGGCAGTTCCCACTGTTATATTTGACCTACAGAGAAGAACAATCACAGTGTTCTTCAAAGATGCTAAAGTTCCTCTCACAAATTTACGGGGTAGGAAGTACTATGGGCAGTTGACTGCCATTTTTCCTTATGAGACTTATATTTTTGCTTTTCTTAAATGATATGCATGTATTTATTTCTTCAATTGAAAAATAAAAAAAAAAGAAAGAAAAGAAAAAGAACTAGTAAACCAGAAAAAAAAAAAAAAAGGGTTTCATGAATTTATCCTGGGGACAAATATCGCTGTGTCAGACAGTTCATTATATGTGGGGTAGAGGTGGAGTTGCTAACAAATCCAACTGTCTCAAATGTACTTTGTTAATTAATTACTGTAATGATAGTCCCAGATTCTTTACTACTCTCTGTATTCATTGACTCTGAGTATTAAGTATATCAGAGGCTTCGTTAGGAAAGACCTTCTCAATTCTACAGTAGACCATACTTATTTTAAGCTGTAATTTTACCTACTTTGGTTTCTTTGTTAATCTGATTCCAGAAATTCCTCAGACTATTCTATTCTGTTGATCGCATTTATATTTTCTTTCTTCCTGAGATGTTACGGGTGATATAAAAAATATATATTTTTCTTTATCCCCAAGAGACTTGAAAGCAGAAAAAGGAACAGACACATGTACGCCAATGTTTGTTGTAGCACTATTCACAATACTAAAAGGTGGAAACAGCCTAACTGTCCATCAACAGATGAACAGAGGAACAAAATGTGGTATATACATACAATGGAACATTACTCAGCCATAAAGAGAAATGAAGTTCTGATGCATGCCACAACATGGTTGAACTTTGAAAACATTATGCTGAGTGAAATAAGTCAGTTGCAAAAGGAAAAATGCTGTATGATCTCACTTATATTAAATAAGCAAATATATGTTGTTAGGTGTTGTCAATTTCAACTCATAGTGACCCCATGTGACAAAGTAGAACTGCCCCATAGGATTTTCCAGGCTGTAATATTTAAGGGAGCAGATCATCAAGTCTTTCTCCTTCCGAACCTCTGAGTGGGTTCGAACCACCAATGTTTCAGTTAGCAGCCAAGCTCTTAGCTGTTGTGCAACCAGGGCTCCTTAAGCAAATACATTCTTATTGTTGTGCGCTGTCCAGTCGATTCCAAATCATTGTGACCCTATATGATAGAGTAGAACTACCCCATAGGGTTTCCTAGGCTGTAATCTTTATGGAAGATCACCAGGTCTTTTCTCTCGAGGTGTGGCTGGAGGGTTTGAACCACCAGTCTTTCAGTTAGCAACCTAGCACTTAACCACTGTGCCACCAGGGCTCATTAAGCAAATATATAGAAACCAAATTTTTTTAGTGGTTATCAGGGGTGAGAAAAAGGGGGTAAAGGAAGAGATTTTGCTTAGGGGCAGTGAGTTTATGTTAATGATGATGGAGTAATTTGGAAAAGGAGGGTGAGAATGGTTGCACAACTTGAATGTAATCAATGTCACTGAATTGGACATTTAGAAATTGTTAAATAGGTGTATGTTTTGTTGTGTATATTTTCACCACAATAAAAAAATTGTTTTTTCTTAATTTCTGTGGGATTTTTAGGGAGAACCAGCAGTAGACATATGCTCGGACTCGATCTGATTCTCTGTGTATTCTCTTTAATATTTGAAAATTATGGAAACTATTTGTATGTATTAAAATTTAAAATTAAACATATGTTGTAATGTTGTTGTTAGTTGCCATCAAGACAGCTCCGATTCATGCCCACCTTATGTATAACAGAATGAAGCATTGTCTGGTCCTGTGCTGCCTTCATGATCCTTAGTATGTTGTTATAGCTGAATCAAATAAGTGTTGACAATTAGCTCTTCTTAACTCACTTTTGAGGTTTTCTAAACATTATATAGTAATTATATAGTAATTTCTCTGTGTTGTTGTTGTTATTAGGTGCCGTCAACTCGATTCTGGCTCATAGTGACCCTATGTACCACAGAATGAAACACTGCCTGGTCCTGCGCCATCCTCAGGATCGTTGTTATACTTGAGCTCATTGTTGCAGCCACTGTGTCAATCCATCTCATTGAGGGTTTTCTTCTTTTTCGCTGATCCTGTACTTTACCAAGCATGATGTCCTTCTCCAGGGACTGATCTCTTCCGACAACATGTCCAAAGTATGTAAGACGTAGTCTGGCCATCCTTGCTTCTAAGGAGCACTCTGGTTGTATTTCTTCCAAGACGAATTTCTCTGTAGGTCACTATTTCTTTTTTTATATTTTATTGTACTTCAGGTGAAGGCTTAAAGAACAAATAGTTTCTCATGAAACAGTAGTACACATGTTGTTTTATGACATTGGTTAACA
>NW_004444002.1:5262475-5264761 GCF_000243295.1 Trichechus manatus latirostris
GCTTCTTGGATGGCCAGCTTTTCATCTTTCATGATATTGGGGAAGTTTTCTGTCAGCAGTTCCTCAATGATCCTCTCTGTGTTTTCTGTTTTCTCCCCCATTCTGGAATTCCAATCGCTCGTAAATTTTTGCTTTTAATTGTGTCCCACATAACTCTCAGGGTCTCTTCATTTTTCTTTGTTCCTTTTTCTGAGTTTTCCTGAAACATGGTTGTATCCAAGTGTTTGTTTTCAGTTCCACTGATCCTGTCTTCCAAGGTTTCAGATCTTCTTCTCAGCCCTTCTATGACATCATCCATTTCTGAAATCTTGTTATCTTTTGGATTTCTAATTGTTTTTGCATAATTTCTAGTTGTGAATTTATTTTGGCATTTTGTTCATGCATCACCTTCCTGAATTCTTCCAATTGTTTGTCTGTATTTTCCATGAATTTGTCTATTTTTCCCTCGTGTTTGTCAGCTTTTTGCCTCATTTCTTAGAAAATTCCGAGTATTAGAGATTTGAATTCCCTATGAGGTACTTCTATTGCATTTTCTTCCCAAGGAAAGTCATCTGGTGTTTTAATTTGGATGCCTACTTGAACTATCCTGTCCTGTTTTTGTAAATATTTTTATATTTTCTGCTGTTTTCGGGGAATTCAGTAGTTATTTCTCTCATTTATTGATTGTAGATTTGTTTGTTTCATCCCTTTTTTTAAAAAAAAATATTTGAGTATGTCTGAGCAGGCGGACTGCATGTTCTTTGTTGTTTGCTCGTCTGTGTGCTCAATACTTTTCGCCTCCTTCTCCAACTGGCAGGTTCAGTCACTCACATATGGTACAGCAGGGCAGGTCTAGCTGAAGAGGAGCCACTGGGATGGGTTGTTTGTGGCACTCACTAGAGCCACCATTGCAAGTCGGTAATCAGTGCTGGGCAGGTTCCAGTAGGCCATGGCTGCACTGCTTGGTGATGTGATGTCAAGCGCACAGTGCAGGTAGGCAGGATGCAGCGGGGAGATTGTTATGTGTGGAGCTAAGATGGATATGGGAGAGAGGGGAGAGGAATAGGAGCCAAAAACATACAAACAAACAAAAAAGAATGTTAAGGGAGCTTGCCGTTGGAATGGAGAGATGAGAGACTATGAAATGGAGAAAAACAGAAAGGGGAAGATAAAGAAAAGAAAAGAATGAACAAATAAAAATCAGAAAGGTTAAAGAACTGCAAAGTTCTCAGGGATCCCACCGATGCAGCTATGAGGTCTTGGGAAGTCGCTCTCAGGTGTCGCAGCACAGCCTGGCCAGAAGGCGCAGAGGCATACAACGCCTGGTATTCAGGGATCAGAAAGAGAAGGAAGATATAGAGAGACGAGAAACTGAGCAATGAAGAAAGACAAGAAGGGAAAAAGAGGGAAAAGGAAACAAAACAAATAAAAAAAAAAGAACAAGAAAAGCCCCCCAAAAAAACAGAAAAAAAAAAAACCAGGAAAAAAAGAAATGTCCTCAGGGATCCGTCCGGACGTCTGTGGAAGCCAAAGGGGAGTTCCTTGCCACGCAGCTCTGCCTGGCCAGAAAGGGATCCCAACTCAAGAAAAGGAAAAAAAAACAAACAAACAATTCAAAACGAACAAATGAACAAAAGCCCTGGGATCCCACCAGTGCAGTAGCCCAGAGTGGGAAGCAGCTCCACACTCGAATGGAGCCCCTCAGCCCCTCAGGAAGAAGTAAAGATGGCGCTTGGAGCCAGGCACTCGAGCAAAAGGAGGAGGAGGCGGCGAGAGGCAAGCAAGAAATCAAAAGAAGCAGGAAAAAAAGAAGCAACACTATCAGCCAACAAATGGCACCCAGAGAGCCAGCCAGCATGGGCTGGTGTCCCCGGACAAGAGCCCGTGTCCGCAGGAAGCAGAAGAGGCCGAGTGTGGGTGAAGAAGTGTGGAGAGTGGGAAAGTGTATATCACAAATTGCTGGCTCTCTGGAGCCCCTCAGGAAGAAGCAAAGATGGCACACGGAGCCAGGCACTTGAGTGAAAGGAGGGGGAGGTGGCAAGAAGCAAGTGAGAAATCAAAAGAAGCAGAAAAGAAAGCAACACTAGCAGCCAACAAATGGCACCCAGAGAGCCGCCCGCTTGGGTGTGTGGAATTCAAGAAGCCGGCGTCTCCCGGTCAAGAGACAGTGGCCGCGGGAAGCAGAGGAACAAACAATTAAAAGCCCCGGGATCCCACCAGCGTGGCAGCCCAGACCGGGAAGCAGCTCCACACTCGAATGGAGCCCCTCAGCCCCTCAGGAAGAAGCAAAGATGGCGCTCGGAGCCA
>NW_004444002.1:5265296-5322435 GCF_000243295.1 Trichechus manatus latirostris
GAGGGACGGCGTGGTGCTTCTGCCTAGAGCGCCATTTTGCTGGAACTCCTCTGTAGGTCACTTTGTTTTCTCTTATTTCCCTGTTCTTTTTTCTTCTAAACAAAGTAAATCCTAGGCTTGATGCATAGGGTGAGGATCTTACGCAAGTTATTTGAAAGAGTTTTTATTCCTTTTCCATCTTTCTGCCACTTACCTGAGAAACTCACGCTACCTCCCAGAAACTCCTTTTCGTACATAATTGCATTCGTGGAATTTGTTTTACCATCTGACTAAATTATATTGACCCAGTTTCACGATTCATATCCAAATTCCACAGCAGGCTGTTCTTCAAATTTCTTGTCCAGCTTTTCTTTTATTTCCTCAACAGAATTTTAAGGCCTGAAGTCAGAAATCTAAACATTGTATTTTCTTAAGATGTGAATCCTGAGGAGACTTCCTGTGGCACATCTCTTGGAATTTTTCCTAATGGAAAGTGGAGGAAAGAGAGAAGAGGAAAAATAACAAATAGCAAACCGAGACAATCAGAGAAAATGAAGTTGTTTATTTAACATGCACCTGACGCAGTGGTTAGGTAATGGGGTTGAAGAACTCAACAAGACACTTTCCATGCCATTTACCAGCCCTCATTTTGAGAGGAAGTGAGATTTATACATCATTTAAATTATTTTGGAAATTTAAAAAATAGGAGAGTGATAAGAATGGCAGGATCCTAGAGATTCCCTCAAAAAATTTCATACAGTATGCTAGATTTAAGGCAGAAGAGAAACTAGGCATAACCAGTAAATGAATTCCCAGAATTAATTGCTCAGATGACAGGAGATTCTTAACTAAATAATTTTGGAAAACTGTTCATCTAACCACTACACAATTGTATTGTGGCAGCCTCTTAATAATGGTAGCAAATCATGTAATTGCAAAGTTCAAAGACACCTTGGGTGCCCCACCATTGTTTTAATTAAGATTGGGGTGATAAAAAATGATATGGTGTTATGGAGGTACCAGTTTATAAAATACATTACTAGATTATTTGATTAAATCCATTCTTTGACCTTGGACCCAGATTAACAATTTAACTAATACTTACCCTCTGGGATTAATTAGAAAACCTTCTGTTATTGTTTTGCTCTTGTTTTCAAATATGTTGTGGTTAGGTGCTATCGAGTTGATTCTGACTCATTGTGATCTTATATACAACCAAACAAAACATTGCCCTGTCCTGGGCCATTCTCACAATCGTTGCTGTGTTTGAGCCCATTGTTGCAGCCACTGTGTCAATCCATCTTGTTGAGGATCTTTCTTTTTTGCTGAGCCTTTGCTTTACAAAGCATGATGTCCTTCTCCAAGGATTGGTTTCTCAGAATAAGATGCCCAGAATATGTGACACGAAGTCTCACCATCCTCACTTCTAAGGAGCATTCTGGCTGTACTTCTTCCAAGACAATTGTGTTCATTCTTCTGGCAACTCATGGTATAGTCACTATTCTTCGCCAACACCATAATTCAAATGCATCAATTCTTCTTTTGTCCTCCTTATTCACTGTCCAGCTTTTGCATGCATATGAGGTGATTGAAAATACCGTGGTTTGAGTCAGGTGCAACTTAGTCCTCACGATGATATTTTTGCTTTTTAACACTTTAAAGAGGTCTTTTGTAGCAGATTTGGCCAATGCAATGCGTCGTTTGATTTTTTGACTGCTGCTTCCATGGGCGTTGATTGCTGATACAAGTAAAATGAAATCCTTGACAACTTCAATATTTTCTCTACTGGAAGCACTCAGTCATCTATGCCAAAAAATTTAGAAGATAGCTACCTGGCCAGTTGACTGGAAGAGATTCATGTTTGTGCCCATCCCAAAGAAAGATGATCCAACAGAATGCAGAAGTTATCAAAGAATATCAGTATCACAGGTAAGCAAAATTTTGCTGAAGAGAATTCAAAAATGGGTGCAGCAGTATATCCACAGGGAACTGCCAGAAATTCAAGCCAGATTCAGAAGAGAACTTGGAACTAGGGATATCACTGCTGATGTCAGATGACTCTTGGATGAAAGCAGATAATACCAGAAAGATGTTTACCTGTGTTTTATTGACTATGCAAAATTTGACTATGTGGAGCATAACAAACTATGAATAACATTGGGAAGAATGGGAATTCTAGAACACTTAGTTGTTCTTATGAGGAACCTGTACATAGATCAAGAGGCAGTTATATGAACAGAACAAGGGGATACTGAATGGTTTAAAGTCAGGAAAGTGTGCATCAGGGTTGTGTCCTTTCACCATACCTGTTCAATCTGTAGGCTGAGCAAATAATCCGAGAAGCTGGACTATATGAAGAAGAAAGGGGCATCAGGAATTGGAGGAAGACTCATTAACAACCTGCAATATGCAGATGACACAACCTTGCTTGCTAAAAGTGGGGATGACTTGAAGCACTTACTGATTAAGATCTAAGTTTTTCAGACATATGATTTATTAAAATTGTATAAATTATCAAAGTGCAGATGACATGTTGCTAGAAGTCGAGTTATAGTCTGAAAGCTGTAACTATAGGTTATAGCCAAGGAATTTCTCTCACCATCTCCCTCCACTCCATCCATCTATTCTATGTAGAATAGCAAGGATTTGAAACACAATCAGAAATCCTAGTAAGTCTGAATTGTTTTTTGCTCTTCTCACCTCTGATCTCCACAACATTTTCCTACCCAGTTCCACTGAGTTATCATCACCTGCTATACTTTTGCCCAGAGCATCTACATCTCATCTATACCTGACCAAAAATAAAATTTAGATTCTAGCTAAAGGCCTATATTATATAATGCTACTTTTATATCCAACAGTGGATTTAAAAGAAAGATATGTGTAGAAATAATCAGTGAAGGTTAATATACAATGTAAGTTCACAAAGCTTTGTCTTAGAATGAAAATAGCCAAGTGTTGTTGCATACTTCATTGGGGGCATGGAGGTGGTGGAAGGAATAGCTTTTACAAATAGGTCAGTAAATTATATTTAAAATTAATAGTTTCAATGAGTTTGTAGATTTCCATTTTTGTTGACAATCAAATGTGAAATATAATTATTTAAATAATGCCACACCATGACTCCCCCGTCACAAAAAGGTACATCTCTAGTTATATGCTTGAAATTTGAAATTCAAGATGCTATCTCTATGCTCTTAATGAGCAGCATGGTAAATTTCCTCATTTTTAAAATGAGCCTAATAAAAGATAACGTTTTCCTACAGACTGAAAGCTCAACAATCTGCTTATTTTGCAAACATCAATTTCAGGATGATGGTAGTAATAATGAATTGACACTATTTTGGAAAGAGGAACATCCAAGTAAAGCCATTTGTTATCTCAGCAACCACAATGGCTTCCTTTATACTGAACGGACAGCTTATGATCTGGTGCTGCATTGGTTTTGTGGTCAATTCATAATATATGACTACATAAACTTAAGAAAAATTAAAAGAGTTGACATCAAACTGTCAACGATATTTTCCTGGTGGGCAGAATTGGATGAACTGAGTGGGAATCTTTTCATTTATTTTATATAATCAGAACATATTGGAAAGATTATGTGTGCTTTCTTTACACACAGGCTAAAACTTTAATGGGTAGCCTAATATTAATAACCTTGTATAAGTATCATCATTAAAAAATAGCTACTACAGATTTTATTTTGTATATGCCTTGTGTTAGCCAAGTTTTGTTATTTTGAACAAATTAGGATTGTAACATGAAAACAATTGAGATTCACAACACTAGCCCACAACACAGTTTTTTCTTTTTTCTGGTGACATAGGTATTTTTTGTGTATGGATGGGCTGTATTTTAGTTTGTTTTTAAATAGATTGTAGTAAGAATATATTGTTAAAATATGATGTATTTTTATGATTGTACTACTCTCCCCATTTGCTCTAACACCACATGACCTTTCTGTAGCCAAGTGTGGGTTAATGTCAGGATAAATGCATGAAGAGTAAAATAACATTTCTTGATGTGAGGTCTGTTATCACAAAAACAGAAACATGCTTTAGATATTGATTATATAAATGTGCAGAAGGGGCAGGGATTAGATGTATATATTACCATACAAACTTTTTTTCCCTTAAAATGAATGAATTGAGTGGAAAGTACTGGTTTCTTAGAGTAGGCACATGGCAACACGGCTCTAGAGAAAATGCTTGTGTGCTCTACAAAGCCAAGGAAAGGAAGATTTTGACATTCAAAAGTATTCTTGACTTTAGAAATCAGATTTCTAGAAGGCAGTACGAAAAGACAGAGACTCTAAGAAAAATTTCAAGAAAAATGAGAGATTTTTAAAAAAGCATTCAGAACAGGAACTACACTGGGAAATCTCTCACACGTTCATATTTTTTCTTAAGAGACATGTGCAAATATAGAAGAAATACACACAATCGAGGACAAATACAAAATATTCCGTAAGAATACAGTCAGGAAGGTTAAACACAGAATATGCTGAGACCTGTGAAAAATGCTGAGGACAGACAAAAGGGCTTTGATAACTGTGTTAAATGTAGGAATAAAAACCAGGACAAGAAAAGCCTTTGCTAGGGACATAAAATTAACTGATGACGGAGAGGAATATAATGATTCAACCCCTATATTGTACCCAACCTGAAAAATAAGAAGAAATACCTTCCAAATGGAATCCCTTAAATAAATGTGCTTAGGAGTGAGATGAAGGCCAATATATTGGAAAAAAAATGTAAGAGAACACTAGTGTGCTTTCAATGCTTTAAGTTTGCAGGCCAGATGAATTATATCTAAGGCGAATGGAAGAAATTCTAGATGTAATCATGGAATCTCTGTAACTAATCTTTGAGATATCACAGAAAATAGAAGAGTTATCAGAACAATGGAGATAGATATACAAATGTTGCTCTGATTCACTTTTTTTGTTCGGGAATGTTAGAAATATAAATCCTTCCAACTACAGACTAGTGCTTCTTGGCATTGATTCCCACAACATTTTTGGATTATTAAACAAATAGTTTGTGAACATTTAGCTAAAAAGTAATAAATACAAAGAGTACCCTTGATTCAATAGAAATAAATCTTTCTAAGGTAATTATTTCATTTCCTTTGTTTAAAGCGTTGGTAGACTGGTAGATTAAGGGGAAGCTAAAGGAATACCATATCTAGATTTCAGCAAGACTTTAGCAGAATCTCTCATTTTATCCTAATTATAAGTTTCCCTTCTTTGCAATGTCATTGCACATTTGAAACTATATTTTAATCAAATATTCCCTTGTCTCCCCTCACTAAATGCCACACATTCCCTTTGTGGTGTCATTTGAGGCCATGTGGGGAGCTATAACTCCCACCTCCACCCAGAAGTAATGAGGAGGCACCGTCAATGTCAAAAGAGGCCTAGTGGGAACTTGGACATCCACCTCCATCTGACAGTAATGGGGCAGCACCCCACTATCCCTTGCTGGAGTGATATCAGAGTCAGCCAGAAAAAACAAAGTTTAAATGAGATCCACACTCTTATAATACCCAAAAAGTCCAGGTTTTAATTAAAAACCATTCATCCTACCAAGAACCAAGAAAATCTCGAAGATCTCAAACTGAAGAGAAAAGATAATAATTGCCAACACCAAGATGACAGAGAAGTTAAAATTAACTGACAAAGATTTTAAAGAAGACATAAAAAAATACTTCAAAGAGCAATTACAAACACTATTAAAACAAATGAGAAAATGGGAAATCTCAGCATAGAAATAGAAGATGTAAAAAAGAACCAAATGGAAAATTCAGAAATGAAAAATACAAAAACTAAAATAATAACTGAATTGATAGGCTCTACAGTAGAATAGGAGAGAGGGTAAAAGAGAGAACAATAAAAATTACGAAAGCTTCACAACAGAGAGAAAATAGACTAAAAAATAATGAAGAGAGCTTCAAGAACCTGTGACTGGTATCAAGATATCTAATATTTGTGTCATCAGAGTCCCTTCCAGAAAAAAAAGATAAAGTTGACAGGGGTAAAAGAGTACTTGAAGAAATAATGGTCGATGATTGTTAAAATACGCAGCAAAAGTATTCTACAAAATCAAACACTACTTCATGATAAAAACAAAACAAAACAAAATAAACAAACAAACAAAACTCAACAAACGGAATATGATGGAACAGCCTCAACTTAATAAAGGGAAGCTAGGAAAAATCCCCAGATAATATCATACATAATGGTGAAAGACTGAAAGCTTCCCCTGTTATGGATTGAATTTTATCCCCAAAAAATGTGTGTCAACTTGGGTAGGACATGATTCCCAGTATTGTGTGATTGTCCACCATTCTGTCATCTGATGTGATTTTCCTATGTGTTGTAAATCTTATCTGTATGGTGTTAATGAGATGGGATTGCTGCAGTTACGTTGGTGAAGCAGGACTCAACCTACAAGATTAGATTGTGTCTTCAGCCAATTACTTTTGAGATATAAAAGAGAGAAGTGATCAGAGAGATGGGGCAACCTCATACCATCAAGAAACAAGAGCCGGGAGAATAGCGTGTCCTTTGAGGCTAGGGTCCCTGGGCTGAGAAGCTCTTCAACTAGGGAAGATTGATGACAAGGACCTTCTCCCAGACCCCACAGAGAGAGAAAGATTTCTACTGGAGCTGGCACCCTGAATTTGGACTTCTAGCCTCCAAGACTGTGAGAGAATAAATGTCTCTTTGTTAAAGCCATCCACTTGTGGTATTTCTGCTATAGCAGCACTAGATGACTAAGACACCCTGTAAGATCTGGAAGAAGATGAGAACGTCCAGTCTCACTACTTCTGTTCAATACTGCCCTGGCAGTTCTAACCAGGGCAGTTAGGCAAGAAAATTAAATTTAAAGCATCCATATTGGAAAGCAGAAGTAAAGCTATCTCTTTCCCAATTGTATGATCTGATATTTAGAAAATCCTAAGGAATCTACTAAAGAATTATTAGAATTAATAAACAAGCTCAACAAAGTTGCAGAATACAAGACAAACAGACAAATATCAATTGAATTTCTACACAATTACAAGAAATTATCTTAAAATGAAATTAAAAAACACATCCATTTATAATAGCATAATAAGAATAAAATACTTAGAATTAAATTTAACCAAAGAAGTGCAAATCTTATACTCTGAAACTATAAAATATTATTGAAAAAATTTTAAAAGATCAAAATAAATCAGAAAACATCTCTTCGTGTTTGGGAAGACTTATTGTTAAGATGGCAATACTCCCCAAATTGATCTACAGATTCAACACAATCCCTAGCAGAATCATAGCTGGTGTCTTTTTAGATACTGACAAGCTGATCCTAAAATTCACATGGAAACTGAAGAGACCCAAAACAGCCAAAACAAACTTTAAAAAAAAAAGAAGAATAGTGTTGGATGAGTCACACTTCCTGAATTCATAACTTACTAAAAAGCTACAATAATTGAGACAGTGTGGTTCTGGAATAAGGATAGATACAAAGATCATTGAAATAGAATTTAGAGTCCAGAAATAAACCCACACAAAGGTACCGAAACAATTCAATGAGGGAAAGAATAGTATTTTCAATAAATGGTGCTGGTACAACTGGCTATCCACACACAAAATAATGAAGTTGGACTCTTTCCTCAAACATATGCAAAAATTAACTCAAAATGGATCAAAGACTAAAAAGAATAAAACTTTTGTAGGCAATGGAGGTGTAAATTTTCAGGAACTTGGTTTAGTAAATGATTGCTTATATGATGACATCAAAAGTACAAGCAAAAAAAAGAAAAAATATATATAATTTGGACATAATCAGAATTAAAAAAAAAATTGTGTTTCAAGGGCCACCATCAAGGAAGTGAAAAGACAGCCCACAGAATGGGAGAAAATATTTGATAATTGTATGTCTGATAAAGGATTTATATCTAGAATATATACAGAGTACTTACAACTCAATAATAAAAGACAAATAATCCAATAAAAATGAACAAATGATCTTAATAGATATTTCTCCAAAGAAGGTATACAAATGGCCAATAAGCAAGTGAAAAGATGCCAAGAAAGATGCTAAACATCATTAGACATCAGGTAAATGCAAATTAAAACCACAATGAGATAATACTTTACACCCTTTAGGGTAGTAATAATAAAAAGACAGACAATAACAAGTGTTGGTGAGGACATGGGGAAATTGGAACCCTCACACACTGATGATTGTTGTCAGGTGCCGTCGAGTCAGTTCCAACTCATAGTGACCCTATCTCTGACAACAGAACGAAACATTGCCCGGTCCTGCGGCATCCCCACACATACACAGCTGGAAGAAATGTAAAATGGTGCAGCCACTTTGGAAAACAGTCTCGTAGTTCCTTACAAGATTAAAAATAAAGTTGCAATCTGACCCATCAATTCTACTCTTTTTGTATATGCAAGAAAAATGAAATGTCCACATAAAAACTCATACATGAATGTTCATAGCAGTATTATTCATAATGGCCAAAACTGATGAATGAATCAACAAAATGTGGTATACATTTACATTTATATGAAACGTTTAGAATCGGCAAATCTATAGATATAGAAAGTAGATTGGTTATCTAGGGCTGGGGGTGCAACTGACCCAAGCCATGGTCTTTTCAATTACCTCATATGCATGTGAAAGCTGGACAATAAAAAAAAAAAGGATAGAAGAATTGATCCTTTCAAACTGTGGTGTTGGTGAAGAATATTGAATAGATTGTGGAGCCAGGACAGTGGTCTAAAATATTTGAAGTGCTGAAAGAAAAAAAAAAGTGAACCAAAAATCTTATATCTTATATTGAAAACTATCTCAAAATACAGACATTCTAAGATAAAGAAAAACTGAGTTTGTTGCTACAGTCCTGCCTTACCAGAAATAACAAACGAAGTTCTTCAGGCTAAAAGCAAGCAAGCACAGACAGAAACTTGAATCCACATGTCAAAACAAAGAACACTGGTAGAGGTAATTATGCAATTATAAAAGATGTTATAAATGCACATTTTTCTTTTTTCTTCTATTAACTTATTTATAAAGCAAATGTATAAAACCTTATGTATATAATTATACTGTTGGACCTATAACATATAGAAATATAATACACTTCATAAAAGCACAAATTAGGTGGGTGAAAGCAAAGTTATTCGAGATGGCAACTTGTCCCCAGGAACAAATTAAGAGAACCATAAATGTTAAATAAGACAATAAATATAATAAACATTATAAATAGACACTTGCTCTCCTTTTTTTTCGTTTTCTGTAATACACATAAATTTACATGAGAATTATAATAATGTATTGTTGGATTTATTATACACACACACATACTTACAAGAAGAAGAAGAAATGGTACTATATAGGAGTAACTTGTATATCTCATTGACATTAGTATAAATCAGAAGTAGATTATGATAAGTCCGGGTGTATAGGGTAAGTCCTAGAGCAACCACTAAGAAAATAATTCAAAATGTAGTGAAAAAATAATTAAAGGAATTAAAATGCTCTACTAGAAAATATTTACTTATAATACAAAAGAAATAAGTAAAGGAGAAATAGAGAAAACTGTCATGAGACATATAGAAAATCAAAAGTAAAACGGCAAACTTAAATTCAGCTGTATCAGTAATAACATTAAATGTGAATACATTGAACAATACAAATAAAAGACAGAGATTGTCAAAGTGGATAAAAAAACAAGATTCAACTATATGCTGGCTACAGGAGACACAATTTAGATTCAAAGTTAAAAATAGTTTGAAAATAAAAGGATGAATAAAGACATATTATACAAACAGAAACAATAAAAAAAACTAGGGTAGCTATACTTATATCAGAAAAAAGATGCTTTAAAACACGAAATGTCACTAAAGATAAAGCAGTACATTTTATAATGATAAAATCATCAACCCATCAGGAATTTTAACAATAATAAGAATATAAGCAACTGACAAAAGGAATAAAAAATACATAAAGCAAAGGCTGATAGAATGAATACGGGAAATAGACAATTCAACAATAACACCTGGAAACCTCAATATCCCACTTTCAATACTGGATAGAACCACTAGAAGAAAAGACAAACAAGGAAATAGAAGAATTGAATAACACTGTAATCAAACCAGTACTAAGATAGCTATAGAACTCTCCACCCAACAATAGCAGAATACATATTATTCTCAAGTGCGTATGGAACATTCTCAAGGAATAGACAATATATGCTAGACCAAAAAAGAAGCCTCAGTAAATTTAAAAGATTTAAGTCATATAAAGTATGTTCTCTGATCATAGTGTAATGGAACTGGAAATTAATAACAGAAAGAAACGGGAAATTCACAAATATGTAGAAACTAAACAACACACTACAAAATAGCTAATGGGCTAAAGAAGAAATAACAAGAGAAATTTGAAAATACTTCGAGATGAATGACAATGAAGACACAATATACCCAAACTTACAGAATGCAGCTAAAGCAGTGCTTAAAGGGAAATTTATAAATGTGAAGGTCTACATTAAAAAAGAAGAAGGATATCAAATTAATGACCTTACCTTCCACATTAAGACACTGGAAAAAGAAGAGTAAACTAAACCCAAAGTAAGCAAAAGAAAGGAAATAATGAGGATTTGAGCAGAAATTAATTTAATAGAGAATAGAAAACAATAGAGAAAATCAATTAAATCAAAAGTTGGTTTTTTTAAATCATTAACAAAATTGACAAACTTTTAGCTAGACTAGCCAGGCAAAAAAGAGAAGACTCAAATTACTAAAATCAGGAATGAAAATGGGGACATTATTACAGACTTTACAGAAATCAAAAAGAATTATAAGAGAATACTATGAATAATTGTACACAAATTAGATAACTTATATGAAATGGGAAATTCCTAGAAAGACACAAATAATCAAAACCGACTCAAGAAGAAATAGAAAATCTGAATTGACCTATAACAAATAAAGAGATTAAATTAGTATTCAGAAAATCTTCCCACAAAGAAAAGTCCAGGACCGGATAGCTTTACTGGTGAATTCTACCAAGAATTGAAAGAAGAATTTATACCAATGCTTCACAAACTCTTTCAAAAAAAAAATAGAAGACAAAATGCTTCCAAGCTCATTCTCTGATGCTAGTATTACTGTGATACAACAGTCAAAGACATCAAAAAAGAAGAAAACTACAGACCAATATCTCTTATGAATAGAGAGACAAAATCCTCAACTCATACAAGCGAATTGAATCCATCAATATATAAAAAGAATTGCACACTACGATCAAGTGGGATTTATCCCAAGAATTGATTTATCCTCTAAAAATCAATTATTGTAATACATCACATCAATAGAAGAGGGCACAAAAAAATCAATGATCATTTCAAAAGATTCAGAAAAACCATTTGAAAAACTTCAACACCCCTTCATAACTTCATGATAAAAACAGTCAATAAACTGAGAATAGAATGAAACTTCCTCAACCAGTGGCATCTACAAAAAATCCTTTGATGTGTATATTCTCAATAACAACAACAAATAAATAAATAAATGATAAAAAAAATCCACTGAATGCTTTTTTTTCCTAAGACCAGGAACAAGACATAGATATCCACAGTCACCACTTCTATTCAACATTGTATTGGAGGTTCCAGTCAGGTCAGTTAGGCAAAAAGAGACAAAATTCATCCAAATTGGAAAAATGAAATAAAATTATCTCTATTTGAAAATGACACAATCTTGTATATAAAAAGTCCTAAGCAATCCACTAAAATACTAATAGAAGTAACAAATGAGTTCAGCAACTTTGCAGAATGCATGCTCAGTATACAAAAATCATTTGCATATCTACAACGAAGAATGCGAAAACAGAAATTAAAATAAGGGAAAATTTTCATTTATAATAGCATTAAGAGAATATAATACTTAAAAATAAATTAAACAAAATAAGTGCAAGACTTATCCACTTTAAAACTATAAAACTTTGAAATTTATGAAGACTCAAGTAAATGGAAAGATATCCTCTGATCCTGGATTGGAAAACTTAATATTATTAAGATAGCAATGTTACCCAAACTCATTTAAAGATTCAAAATGACCCCTATCTAAATCTCAGCTGCCTTTTTTGCAGAAACTGGTAGGTTGATCCTAATATTCTCATGGAAAATTAAGGGACCCAGAACACCTAAACAATCTTAAATACAGATAGTCCCTGACTTAAGATGGGGTTCTGTTCTGATGACTTTGTTGTAAGTCAGTTCTGACATAAGTCGAGTATCTTTTTTTTTTTAGTTTTGATTATTATTGCCTTTTATTACCAGTATCTTTATAAATCTGATCTTTGAACGTCTGTGAATGAACATTTAAGAATGATAACATCAGCAAATTACGTACTGCAACATTGTATGTAGTACATGTCACTAACAAAAAAATGTACCAAAAATTATCTCCAAAAAAGGGTGGTTCCTGGTAACATGAATATGTCATAAGTCGGGGACTACCTGTAATAAGAACAAAGTTGAAGGACTCACACTTCCGAATTTCAACACTTACTACAAAGCTACAGTAATCAAGACAGCATGGTACTGGAATAAAGATAAGCACAGAGATCAATGAAATAGAATTGAGAGTCCAGAAATAAACCCATACATCTATGGTCAATTTATTTTCAACAAGAGTATCAAGACCTTTAAATGGGAAAATAATAGTTTGTCAACAAATGATATTGGGGAACTGCTTATCCACAAGAATGAAGTTGAAACTAAAAAAAAAATTACTCAAAATGGGTTAAAGATCAAAATGTAAGACCTACAACAATAAAACTCTTAGAAGGATCCTGACAGGGAACACAACAGAAAGTCCCTGACAGAGCAAGAGCAAGTGTGGAGCAGAACTCAAATTCACATAAAAAGATCAGACTTAATGGTCTGACTGAGACTGGAGGAACCCCTGAAGCCATGGCCCCTGGATGCTCTGTTAACCCAGAACTAAAACCATTCCCGAAGCCCACTCTTCAGACAAAGATTAGATTGGACTATAAAACATAAAATAATACTCATGAAGAGTGTGCTTCTTAATTCAAGCAGATACACGAGATCAAACGGGCGGCTCCCGTCTGGAGGCGGGATGAGACAGCAGGAAGGGACAGGAGCTGGTTGGATGGACATGGGAAACCTGGGCTGGAAAGCGGGACTGTGCTGTCACATTATAGGGATAGCAACTAGGATTACATAACAATGTGTGTACAAATTTTTGTATGAGAAATTAACTTGAGCTGTAAACTTTCACCTAAGACACAATTAAAATAAAAAAAAAAACCCTTAGAAGAAAGCATAGGTGTAAAAGTTTCTGACCTTGGATTAGGCAATGGTTTCTTAGAAATGCCACCAAAATTACAAGCAACAAAAGTAAGATATATAACTTGGACATTATCAAAATTAAACACTTTTGTACTTCAAAGGACACCATCAAGAAAGTGAAAAGACAATCCACAAGATGGTAGAAAATATTTGCTAATTATATATCTGATAAGGAATTTGTATTCAGATTATATAAAGAACACTTACAACTGAATATGAAAAAGACAATTAACCCAAATAAAATGGAAAAAAATATCTGAATAGACTTTTTTTCTAAAGAAGATATACTAGTGGCTAATAGGCACATGAAAAGGTGCTTCACGTCTTTAGACATCAAGCAAATGCAAATCAAAACCACAGTGAGATAACACTTCTCGCTCACTGGCGTGCAATAATAAAAAAGGCAGATAAGCGTTGGTGAGAATGTGGAAAAACTGGCACATTTATATACTGTTGTTAGGGATGTAAATGGTGCAGCCACTTTGAAAACAGCCTGGCAGTTCCTCAAATGGTTAAACATAGAACTACCAAACATTGTATAATTCCATTTATATGAAATAACTAGGATAGTATATTAGTTGTAGTCTAGGGATCCTGGGGTTGGGGAAAGTGATGATTGATAAAAAGTATGAGGTTTCTTTTTGGGGTAGTGAACATGTTCCAAAATTGCTTGAGGTAATAGATGCACAACTCTGTGAGTACACTAAAAACTACTGAAATATATATTTCGAATGGTATGTGAACTATAGCTCAATAATGTGTCTTAGTTATCTAGTACAACTATAACAGAAATACTGCAAGCGGGGGGCTTTAACAAACAGAAATATACTCTTTCACAGTTTAGGAGGCTAGAAGTCCAAATTCAGGGTGCCAGCTCCAGGAGAAGGCTTTTCTCTGTTAGCTCTGAGGCAAGGTCCTTGTCATCAATCTTCACCTGGGACTAGGAGTTTCTCAGCACAGGGACCCCGGGTCCAAAGGATGTGCTTTGCTCCCAGCTTTTCTTTCTTGGTGGTAGGAGGTCTCTCTCCTCTCTGCTTGATTCTCTCTTTTACATCTCAAAAGAGATTGACTCCTGATACAACACGATTGTGCAGTTTGAGTCCTGCCTCGTTAACATAACTTCCTCTAACCCTGCCTCATACTATCATAGAGGTTAGGATTTACAACACATAGGGTAATCATATCAGAACACAAAATGGGGGACAACAACACGATATTGGGAATCATGGCCTAACAAAGTTGGTACACATTTTTGGGGAACACAATTCAATCCATAACAATAATGCTATTTAAACAAAAAAGCATGGGTAATGAAAGTAAAGTTGTCATTGTTGTTAGGTGCCATCCATTTGGTTCCAACTCATAGCGATCCTATGCATGATAGAATGAAACACTGCCCCCTCGCAAACTTTGCTATGTTTGAGCCATTGTCGCAGTCACTGTGTCAATCCATCTCATTGAGAATTTTTCTCTTTTTCGTTAACACTCTACTTTGCCAAGCATGAAGTCCTTCTACAGGGACTGGTCCCTTCTGATAACATGTCCAAATTACATGACACAAAATCTCACCATCCTCAATTCCAAGGAGCACTCTGGCTGTACTTCTTCCAAGACAGACTTGTTCATTCTTCTGGCAGTCCATAGTATATTCAAAATTCTTCCCCAACACCATAATTCAAAGGCATCAGTACTTCTTCTGTCTTCCTTATTCATTGTCCAGCTTTCACATGCATATGAAAAAATTGAAAAAATCATGGTTTGGGTCAAGGGCACCTTAGTCCTCAAAGTGACATTTTCACTTTTTAACACTTGTAAAGTCTTTTGCAGCAGATTTGCCCAATGCAATACATTGTTTGAATTCTTGATTGTTGCTTCCATGGGCATTGATTGTGGATCCAAGTAAAATGAAATCCTGAACAACTTCATTCTTTTCTCTGTTTATCATGATGCTGCTTATTGGTCCAGTTGTGAGGATTTTTGTTTTCTTTATTTTGAGGTGTAATCCATACTGAAGGCTATAGTCTTTGATCTTCATCAGCAAGTGCTTTAAGTCCTCTTCACTTTCCGCAAGCAAGGTTGTGTCATCTGCATAACGCAGGTTGTTAATGAGTCTTCCTCCAATGCTGATGCCACCTTCCTCTTCATATAGTCCAGCTTCTCGGATTATTTGCTCAGCATACAGATTGAATAAGTATCATGAAAAGATACAAGCCGGATGCACGCCTTTCCTGACTTTAAACTACGCAGTATCCCCTTGTTCTGTCCAAACAACTGCCTCTTGATCTATGTACAGGTTCCTCATGAGCAAAATTAAGTGTTCTGGAATTCCCATTCTTGACAATGTTATCCATAATTTGTTACGATCCACACAGTCAAATGCCTTTGCATAGTCAATAAAACACAAGCAAACATCTTTCTGGTATTCTCTGCTTTCAGTCAGTATCCATCTGACATCAGCAATGATATCCCTCATTCCATGTTCTCTTCTGAATCTGGCTTGAATTTCTGGCAGTTCCCTGTTGGTGTAGTGCTCCAACTGTTTTTGAATGATCTTCAGCAAAATTCTACTTGCATGTGATGTTGTTAGATAATTTCTGCATTCTATTAGGTACTTTTCTTTGGAATGGGCACATATATGGATCTCTTCCAGTCAGTTGGCCTGGTACCTGTCTTCCAAATTTCTTAGCATAGACAATTGAGCATCTCCAGCGCTACATCCGTTTGTTGAAATATCTCAGTGGGTATTCCTTCAATTCCTGGAGCCTTGTTTTTTGTCAATGCCTTCAGTGCAACTTGGACTTCTTCTTTCAATACCATTGGTTCTTGATCATATGCTACCCATGAAATGGTTGAACATCGACCAATTCTTTTTGGTGTAGTGACTCTGTGTATTCCTTCCATCTTCTTTTGATGCTTCCTGTGTCTTTCAATATTTTCCTCATAGAATCCTTCAATACTGCCTCTTGAGTTTTGAATTTTTTATTCAGTTCTTTCAGCTTGACTGATGATATTGACCTTCTTCATTGTCTCTTTCCACAGATGTAGTCAATTTGATTTCTGTGTTTCCCATCCAATGAAGTCCACGTGCATAGTTGCTGTTTGTGTTGCTGAAAAAAAAGGTATTTGCAATGAAGAAGCCGTTGGTCTTGCAAAATTCTATCATATGATCTCTGGTGTCCTTTCTATCACCAAGACCATATTTTCCAAGTGTCAATCCTTCTTTGTTTCCAACTTTCCTATTCCAATCACCAGTAATCATCAATGCATCTTGATTGCATGTTTGTTCATTTTCAGACTACAGAAGTTGGTAAAATCTTCAATTTCTTCATCTTTGGCATTAGTGGTGGTGTGTAAATTTGAATAGTAGTTGTATTAACTTCTCTTCCTTGTAAGTTTATGGATATTTTCCTATCACTGCGGGCATTGTACTTCAGGATAGATCTTGAAATGCTCTTTTTGACAATGAATGGGACACCATTCTTCTTCATTTTGTCATTCCCGGCATAGTAGACCATGTGACTGTCTGATTCAAAATGGCCAATACCAGTCCATTTCAGCTCACTAATGCCTAGGAGATCTACCTTTATGCATTCCATCTCATTTTTGACCACTTCCATTTTTCCTATAGTCATATTTCTTACATTCCATGTTTGGATTATTAATCGATGTTTGCAGATATTCTTCTCATTTTGAGTTGTGCCACATCATCCACTGAAGGTCCTGAAAGCTTTACTCCATCCACGTCAGTCATTAAGGTCGACTCTACTTTGGGGAGGCTGCTCTTTCTCAGTCATGTTTTGACTGCCTTCCAACCTGAGGAGTTCATCTTTAGGCAGTATAACAGACAATATTCCACTGCTGTTCATAAGTTTTTCACTGGCCATTTTTTTCAGAAGTAGATTGCCAGGTCCTTCTTCTTAGTCTGTCATAGTCTGGAAACTCTGCTGAAACCTGTCCTCCAAGGGTGACCCTGCTGGCATTTGAAATAACAATGGCACAGCTTGCAGCATCACAGCAACACAGAAGCCACAACAGTAGGACAAACTGACAGATGTGTGGTGGAAATATAAAGTTAATTACAAAAAAATGTAAATAGCAGGTTAATGAATAAATCGTAGCATATGTGATGGTTCATTTTACGTGTCAACTTGGTTATGCTAATTTTCCCAGTAATCTGGCCAAATGCTAGACTACTTGTTGGTTCATAATGCAATCTAAACACTTTCTATAATGTAATCTAATGCAATCTGTCAATCAGTTGAAAGGGAAGTTTCCTTAGGGTGCAGTCTGCCTTCAGAGTATGAATAGATATTTTGGTAAAACTCTTTCTCTCTTTGTCCCTGTCCATCTCCCTCTCCACCTTGACTTGGACCTCAACTCTGCACTCTTCCCTTCACCTGACCTACAGATCTTGGGACGGATCTTGGGACCCAAGCCTGCAAAAGTCTCCAGCCTACTGCCTGACCTATAGATTTGGGTCTTGCCTGCACCCCAAATCTTGTGAGCCAACAGAAGTCTCTAGCTGCTATGAGTTGGAATCAATTTGATGGCAAACAACAACTATATATATATATTCATAGACAAAGAGAGATATCTCACTGGTCCTGTTTCTCTAGAGAACCATAAGACAGACTAATTCATAAATAAAAGTAAGTCAGAATTTTAAAAAACTGATTAACGGACTTAGATCGGCCTAGCAGGAGGTCACTAGGGTCTTGCCAAAGGATTCTAATCTCTAGCTGCTACTTCAATAACTTTGTTGGTGACTTGAATGATGCTACAAAAAAGTCTTCTCAAACTTAAAAGGCAAAGTAATGCTGGGTGGAATGATGTTACCAAATTATGTTTGGAAAAAATCCCTAATATGCTTTGAATTATGGTGCACAATTAATATAATCTTATGTAAGGGAAATAAAACGCAAATTCTGGCCTTAGATTAAGAAGCAGAGTGACAAAGACCTAAAGGTTTTAGTTCACCATAATCACAATATGCCGCTTCAGAGAGATGTGGCTGCAATATATATATATATATATGTATATATATATACACATACATTTACGTGTGTATATACATATGTTATGCATGTCTGTATGTACATGTATGTATGTATATAAAGCCTAAACAAATTTAGGGTACTTTATTAAATTCTAGTGTGCCAAACAAATGAAAGAATAGCATCACTGTAGTTTCTGCTAGTCAAACCATGTTTTCTATATTATGTTCATCTCTAGACATCACATTATAAGAATGACAATCACAAAATGGACTGTATCCAGGGGTTGGTGACAAGAATGGTGAAGTGTATGGAAATGGTATTACAGAAGGAATGGCTTAAGGAACTAAAGATAGTTAGCCTGGGGCAGAAAACACTCAGCGGGGATATAGTAGTTGTCTCCAAATATTGCAAAAACTCTATGTGGAAAAGGGATTATATTTCTTTTGTGTTCAGAGGGAAGAATTAGAACCAACAGATAGAAGTTTCAGGATATCTTTGGCTTAGTATAAGGAAAACATTTCAGACTTGTTGGATAATGGCTAATGTGTGGCATTGTAAGTTCCATTTCAGTGGAAGTATTAAAGTAGAGGAGTCCCTGGATGGCCCAAATGGTTAAGTGCTTGGCTGCTAACCGAGAAGTTGGCAGTTCGAGTTCACCCAGAGATGCCTTGAAAGGAAGGCCTAGTGATCTACTTCCTTAAAAATCAGCCATTGAAAACCCTATGAAGCACAGTTCTATCCTGACACATACGGGTCTGTCATGTATCTGGATTGACTCAAAGGCAACTGGTATTTAAACAGAGGTTATACGCCTTTCCTTCACTGATATTATAGAGTGAGTTTCTGGATTAAATGAAAGTTTGGCTAAAAGAAGAAAAATAGTGGTTCTCAAACATTAGAATAAATCCCAAAGGGAGTCTCAGGGGTGGGATTTGACCTTCTTAATAGAACATCAGGTGATTCTGATGCAAATGATTCACAGCTTCATTTTGAGACACATGGCCTAATTTATCATTCAATGCTAATATGTAGAATTCTTCATTTTTTCTGAAATGAAAAAAAAATTGACTCACATAAAAGAGATTAACAAAATTACAGCCATTCTGAAATTTTCTCTTAACTGGAAAAAATTTAAAGCACTCATCTAATAGAGATTGGAGGAAGGTGTCTAGCTTCAGTAGCAATCTCCCATGGAAAATGGTATGAAGCTGGGGGAAACGTAATAGTTTTTGCTAAAAAACAGCTAAATATACAAAATACTGTAAGTAACTTTTAAATGATATTCATTCCTTTTTGGGGAGTGGGGGAGAGGGAAATGAGGGTTTTAATTAACAACAGCAATCAATAGCAACTTGGGCATGCTGTTCAGTGTCCTGAAAGCCCTCAGTTTGTTTTAATGCTCTAACATATCCTAGAGACATTCTGTTTTTTAAAAAGGCTTTTGGCATAACCAGCATTGTTTGAATTATTATAGAACAAATAACTACTGGCAGGTAAATAATTTAGAAGAAATTAAGTGTTACTGGAGCATTTAAAAAGAACTTTTGGTTTTCCTTCCTCTAAATTTGCAAAAGAAAACCAACTAGGGAATTGGAAATGAAACTTGAATACTAATATATTACTTATTCTCATGAGATTTGGAAAAACTCATTCTTTGTATTTCCCTGCATGTACCTTCTCACCACCATTAGAGCTCAAATCAAGGGAAAAATAATTTCTCTCAGTGGATGCAGAGAACTGCTTGATTAACATCTAAGAACACAAATGGTCTAAAATGAAGTTAGTTTTGTCTTTCTGTGCATGTAATTATTTGGGAACTTAGCGTCAGTATTTTTGTCCTTTATACCAGTTATAATAAGAGGCATTTATCAGGAGTTTCCACTCCCATGTGCTTCCAAATGGACTGACCTGCATGGTACCTTTGAAGCCTGTTCTCTCTGTGCCTATGTGGTGTCCCAATCCCTAAAAGTTCTGCCAGGTGCTAGGTGATTGCTAATGTGAGAAATACATGTGTCAGTGATTTCTGGAGACATTATCCCCAAGGAAGTGATAAATGCATAGATTTTTTGATTCTGTGGTAAGTCAATGAGAGAGAGAATTTTGAGCAAGCAGATCCTATTGGTTCTCCTTAAATCACACTCTACACCAGCTTGCTTCCACTGGCTACTCCATTGATTGGTTCCTTGAGCCAGACCTTGTAGTATAAGTGCCCTCTCCCGAGTACACGTCCTCTGTGCTTACACCTTGGCACCTGAGGTTGATGAGAATAGTTCTGTGCCTGTAAGTGTCATGGATTGTCTCAAACCCTAAGTGTTGCTGTAATTCTTTTTCTGACTTACTCACCAAGAAATGTCTTCTCCAAGAGTATGAAACAAAATATTGGGCACCGAGTCCACGGCTGCATGATCTTTTGCAAATTGGCATCAGGCCACTGAATGAAAGCTGCAACTGAAGCCAGACACTTCCTCCAGACAAGGACAGATTACCCAATAAGCAAGGTACGCACGGCCTTATTTGTGCTTACTTACTAATCTGTAGTGCACAATTTCACCTGGGTTTCACCACAGCCATGAAATCCAGGTGAAATTGTGCACTACAGATTAGTAAGTAAACACAATTAAGCCCGTGTGTACCTTGCTTACTGGTTAATCTGCCCCTGCCTCCAGACCCATCAACCATTCAAAAAGAGATGAACCTATCCCCAAAGTAGAGCAACTGAACAGTTGTAAGAGAAAATTCCTACCCAGGAGAATGATATAGAATATGTCATCTTTTTGGATTATCTTTTACAGTGTGATCAAGAGGCTTTCATTTAGTGAATACATTTGCTCACTCAGTTTTGGAGAGTCGCCCTTCATTTATTCTTTCCCTTTGGAAGTACTTTCGAGTGCAAATTACTGCTATCAGAAGCCTTGAACTGAGAGGCTATTATTCTCCTTGCTCAGATTAAATTAATTTTGAACAGTTTAATGCAGCATGTCCAAGCTGCAAGTCCAAGTGGTGTCAAATCTATTTCTCTGCTTTTTTAAGCTGCACCTTCAAGGGCAGTATGATTCATAGTGAATGTGTGCTTCTAATGTCTTGCTAAGCATTATTATTTTCTTTCATTTGCAAGTCATGAGGCTACAAACGTTCACCATTCTCCTCCTAACATTGTATAAAGAATGCATGATTAAGCCAAGCTGATTTTCCAAAAGGGAGCTTATTACATTTACTTGCTTTACAAATGAAATAAAGAAAAAATACTCTGGATCAAAGCAAGAAGTTTAAAAAGCTAATGAAACATTAGACAGAAACTGCTTTGAGAAGTACTGCAACATCATCACTGTTGTGTTAAAAAGGAATTATCTTGATCTAAACCTATGTAATAAAATAAAGGGTTTTAGTGATTGGCTATATAATTCTGCTTGTGTTTTTGCAGAGTTGCAAGGAAAAAAAAACAAAAACAAAAAAGGATATAAATCTACTTATCTTCTCTCTTCCAGCTTAGGCAATCTACTGTCTTTCCAGTATTCACTCTATCTAAAGTGTCATTGAAATGTAGTAATGAAGTTTTTCCTGTGTATGGTAGAGCAAACAGTCAAAAGGATGCGAATCGATTAATGACAGAGTAGGAGACGTGCTCTAAGCAGTCAGAGGTTTCAAAAACCTATCAAACTTGTGTCTATGCAAAGAATTTAAACTGTACAGTGCAGGACAGTCTTTTTTATAGCTGTAATCACTAGTCCTATAGATTAAGAAAATTAGCATAATATATGTGACCCTCGTTGCTCTCCCTATAATTTGACACCACACTCTTCCTTTCCACCCCTGATTTCCCGTGTCCATTCAACCAACTCCTGTCCCTTTCTGCCTTCTCATCTCGCCTCCGGACGGGAGCTGTCTATTTAGTCTCATGTATCTACTTGAGCTAAGAAGCACTGTCTTCACAAGTATCATTTTATGTCCCATAGTCCAGTCTAATCTATGTCTGAAGAGCTGGCTTCTGGATTGGTTTCAGTTCTGGGCTAACAGAGTCTGGGGGTTGTGTCTTCTGGGGGCTCTCCAGTCTGAGTCAGACCATAAAGTCTGGTTTTTTTTACTAGAATTTCAGTTCTGCATCCCACTTTTCTCCGCTTCATCAGGGATTCTCTGTTGTGTTCCCTGTCAGGGCGGTCATTAGTGGTAGCTGGGCACCATCTAGTTCTTCTGATCTACTGAACGTTTTGATCAAAGATTCTATAGAAGAATCTTGATCAAAAGAGAGAAAATGCAGCACAGAATTTCAAATTCTTACGGAATCCAGATTTTCCATTGTGTCAATATACTGTAATTTGTTTATCCAGTTGTCCATTGATGGGCACCTAAGTTGTTTCCATCTTTTTGCTATTGTGAACAGTGCTGCAATGAACATGGATGTGCGTATATCTATTCGTGTGACAGCTCTTATTTCTCTAGGATATATTCCAAGGAGTGGGATTGCTGGATTCTGTGATACTTCTATTTCTAGCCTTTTAAGGAAGCACCAAATTGACTTCCAAAGTGGTTGTACCATTTTACATTCTCACCAACAGTGTATAAGTGTTCTAGTCTCTCCACAACCTCTCCAACATTTATTATTTTTTATTTTTTGGATTAATGCTAGCCTTGTTGGGGTGAGAGGGCATCTCACTGTAGTTTTGATTTGCATTTCTCTAATGGCTAATGATCGTGAGCATTTCCTCATGTGTCTGTTAGCCTCCTGAATGTCTTCTTTGGTGAAGTGCCTGTTCATATCCTTTGCCCATTTTTTAATTGGGTTATTTGTCTTTTTGTTGTTGAGGTTTTGCAGTATCTTGTAGATTTTAGAGATTAGACCCTGATCGGATATGTCATAGCCAAAAATTTTTTGCCAGTCTGTAGGTTGTCTTTTTACTCTTTTGGTGAAGTCTTTTGCTGAGCATAAGTGTTTGATTTTTAGGAGCTCCTAGTATCTATTTTATCTTCTGATGTTTATGCATTGTTAGTAATGTTTCGTATTCTGTTTATGCCATGTATTAGGGCTCCTAGTGTTGTCCCTGTTTTTTCTTTTATGATCTTTATCGTTTTTAATTTTATATTTAGGTCTTTGATCCATTTTGAATTAGTTTTTGTGCAAGGTGTGAAGTATGGGTCTTGTTTCAGTTTTTTGCAGATGATATCCAGTTATGCCAGCACCATTTGTTAAAGAAACTGCCTTTTCCCCAATTAACGGACTTTGGGCCTTTGTTATTCACAGTCCATACAATAAACATTCCAAAATACCCAAACCTGTTGCCATCTAGTCAATTCTGACTCACAGTCAATTCCGACTTTGTAGGAAAGAGTAGAACTGCCCCATAGGGTTTTCAAGGCTGTAATCTTTATGGAAGTAGATGGCGACGTCTTTCTTCCATGGAGCAGCTGGTGGGTTCCAATCACTGACCTTTCTGTTAGCAGCCGAGTGTTTTAAACACTGCAACACCAGGGCTCCAAGATAAACATAGTAATAATACAATTTTATGACAATGTTGCTAAGAGCATTTGAGCCCCTTATCTTGGGTCTATATCAGAACACAAGAATCTGTAACCCATGAAAATTTGCCTGGGATTCTGTATATAATTCTATATACCACATCTGAAGAAAGACAATATAGCATTGAATAACATGCAGAAAAAGAGAGAAAATGAGATAGGGTGGGGGATGGGCAGAAGGGGAGCTAGAACGGCCGCCATATGAGAACAGCCGAAAAGGATTAAGGTTTCATTTTGAACACAGAGGCTGAAATCCAAGTTCGTAAGATAATGAAAGGGACAAACTGAGTATAAATGGATTTGTTCACAAGACAATAGTTACAATATCGGAAAGGACTAGATTTGAATTCCAGTTTCACATCTTTCTCCCACAGAGTGGTTGATGGGTTCAAATCGCCCACCTTTCAGTTAGCAGAGGAGTGCTTAACCGAGAACAAAAACATGAGTAGCTCCTACAAATATAGGTTAAAGAATGAAACTTCCAATATTAAAGCCAAGGATGTTTGTGTGAGTGCCTTCTGATGTTGATGTCAATCACAACCAAGTGTTTTCACCAGTCTGTGTGTGTCTGGTTTCCCTACAACTTTATGTAGTTTGGTGGAAGTTCTTTATTATACAATGTAAAGTGAATTTCAATAGGAATAGGCAGACCTGGATTTTAGTGCTGACTTTTATACTCAAAAGTTAAAACTTTAGGAAATTTTCTCGAGATTTCAGTGGCTCAAATGCACATTGAGAGTAAACATACCTTCCTCACAGAGTATTGTAAAATTACATCAAATACATAAATACATGAAAAAGTTGTGTAGATGATGAAGCACTCTACAAATATAACACATTGTTCTCATTTTCTGCTTTCACAGCATCTCATAAAAGACAGAATGTCCCTCTGGCTGATCTAACTTCTCCCTCTTAATTAACCAATCCACTTGGGAACTTTTCATGCAGCATTTGACCCTATTCACCATTCACATCTTTAAAATCTCCCCTTGACTCTTCCTGGATGCCAATTTTTGTTGCTTTCCATCCTATCTTTCTTAATACCCTTTTTCAGTCTGTTTCCTTCACCCCTCTAGCTCCACCCACCCTTTAAATATTTTTACTTTTTTCTCTCCTCTCTGAAGGAGCCCTGGCTGGACAGTGGTTAAAGCACTCGGATGCTAACCAAAAGGTCAGCAGTTTGAACTCACTAGCAGCTCCGTGGGAGAAATATGTGGCTGTCTGCTTCTGTAAAGATTTACAGCCTTGAAAACCCTGTGGGGGCAGTTCTACCCTGTCCTATAGAGTTGCTGTGAGTTAGATTTGACTCAATGGCAGTGGGTTTTTTGGTTCCTCTCCATGAAGGAGCCCTGGTGGAGCAGTGGTTAAGCACTCTGCTGCTAACTGAAAGGCTGTGGTTCCAACCCACCAGTTGCTTTACAGGAGAAATATATGACAGTCTTCTTCAGTAAAGTTTATAGCCAGATATATTTTCAACAATAACAAAAAGCAAAGCTGTTGAGGCTGCTTATGTACAACCAAAAACCCAGGGGATTTGGCTCCTTGGTTTGGAGGCTTAGGGTCATGGTTTCATGGGACCTCGCAGTTAATTGGTCTTATAACATGTTTAGTGCTTCTGTTCTACTTCCTATTTTGTTGCATAGTGCCTGGAGTCTTAAAAGCTTACAAGTGGGCAACCAAGGCACAACAATTGGTCTCTATGTACCTGGAGCAACAGAAGAAGAAGAAGAGTCAGGAATAGGAGGAGGATATGGGATGTGAGGTTAATTGCCTCTATGAACAACTGTCTCCTTTGCCATGAGACCAGAAGAATTGGATGGTGCCCAGTTACCATTACTGAGTATTTTGATCAAAAATTCCGTAAAGAATCCCAATCAAAAGGGGGAAAATGCAGGACAGAATTTCAAATTTTCATGGACTGCAGACTTTATGGAACCATGGGGGATGGATGAACCCCTGAAACTATTGTCCTAAGATAATCTTTAATACTTAAACCAAAAATATCCCCTGAAGTCTTTTTAAAATCGAACAATAGTTTAGCTTAACCAGTAAAAAAATGTCTACCTTGAGCATTATGCTCTTTTAAGAACTAACTATATGGGATCAAAGTCACAACAGCAACTCAAAAGATTGGATAGGAAACTTGGGGGACAGTAAGCTTATGTTACTAGGGGAGGAACAACTCAGAAAAGGAGGGTGAGAATGGTTGTGCAGCTCGAAGACTGTAATCAGTGTCACTGGATCCTACATATAGAAACTGTTGAATTGGTGTATGTTTTGCTATGTAAGTTCTCAAAAAAAAAAAAAAAAGATTACAGCTGGGAAACCCTATGGGGCAGTTCTGCTCTGTCCTAGAGGGTCACTATGAGTCAAAATGGACTAGATGGAAATGGCTTTCTCTCCATTAGTCTGAATTTGCAACTAACAACAGCCACATTTTGTCCCAAGGTGATGGCAAAACCATTCTTATATATAATGGGATGGTTCTCTGATCATTACCTCCAAGTGCAGACCCTTTTTCTCTGAATTTCACATTTCAATTGTTATCTGGATATCTCCATTAGATGTCCTCTAGGCACATAAAACGTGTGCAAAAATGAACTCATTATCTCCCTCCCTCCTTCCCCTGCCAAAATGTCCTTTTTCTTATTTCCTCTTTCTCAGAGAATGATTCAGAAATCATAGCATCATTGTTGACTTTGCTCTTTCTGTAACTCCCCATATACAATTAGTCATCGATTGCTGTAAATTTTACCTTCCAAATCCTTCTCAGACCTGTCTCTGCCTTTATGGTCATTTTCTCGATTTAGGCTCTCAAACTCTGAATTATAATAGCTACCTACTAATTTCTTACTGTCTCTTGTATTTACACTCCCCCAATTTTCTGATATCATTCTTAAATTCAAATCTGATCAAGTAATTTCTTTGCTTAAAATCATTAAATTGCTCCTCATTTTTAACAGGATAAGATATAAAAATTTTAACATTCTATACAAGGCTTTCATGCCCTAACCCCTGCCTATATTTAGAACTTTATCTCTTACCATTTTCCTACTTGAACCCTTTTTGGAATCACACTGAAGTTGTTGAGGTTCCTGCAACACTTAATGTTATTATATGTATCTAGCTTTTCCGCATACTGTTTCCACTGCCTAGAATTCTCTTCACCTTGTTTTCGAGAAGAAAATTACTTTCAAAAGTCTACTCATCACAACCCTCTGCTCCTTATCCTTCCCTACAAGTACAGTGAATCATTCCGTATTAAAATATATTTCATAGATCATGCCGTCCAATACCGTAGTTAACATGTGGCTGTTTAAATTTAATTTAATTAAAAATAAAATTCCTCAGTAGCACCAGCCACATTTCACATGGCTAATAACAACATATGGATAGTGGTTACCATATTGGATACTGCAGATTTACGGAATATATCCATCATGGCAGAAAGATTCATTGGACAGTGTTGGTTAAAAATTATTTGAACCAGACAAGGATGCCCTTTATCACCACTTTTATTCAACATTCTGCTGGAGGTCCTAGCCAGAGCAATTAGGCTAGAAAAAGAAATAAAGAGCATCCAGATTGGTAAGGAAGAAGTAAAATTATCCCTATTTGCAGATGATATAATCTTATACACAGAAAACCCCAAAGAATCCACAAGAAAACTACTGAAACTAATAGAAGATTTCAGCAAAGTTTCAGGATACAAGATGAACATACAAAATCAGTTGGATTCCTTTACACCAACAAAGATAACCTCGAAGAGGAAATCACCAAATCAATACCATTTACAATAGTCCCCAAGAAGATAAAACACTTAGGAATAAATCTAACCAGAGACTTAAAAGACCAATACAAAGAAAACTACAAGACACTACTGCGAGAAACCAAAAGAGACCCACATAAGTGGAAAAACATATCTTGCTCATGGATAGAAAGACTCAACATTGTGAAAATGTCTATTCTAACCAAAGCGATCTACAGATACAATGAAATCCCGATGCAAATTCCAATGACATTTTTTAATGAGCTAGAGAAACCAAATCACCAAGTTCATATGGAAAGGGAAGAGGCCCCAGCTAAGTAAAGCATTACTCAGGAAGAAAAACAAAGTGGGAGGCCTCACACTACCTGATTTTAGAACCGATTATACCGCCACGTTAGTCAAAACAGCCTGGTACTGGTAGAACACAGATACATAGACCAATGGAACAGAATTGAGAATCCAGACATAAATTCATCCACCTATGAGCAGCTGATATTTGACAAAGGCCCAAAGTCCGTTAACTGGGGAAAAGGCAGTCTCTTTAACAAATGGTGCTGGCATAACTGGATATCATCTGCAAAAAACTGAAACAAGACCCATACTTCACACCTTGCACAAAAACTAATTCAAAATGGATCAAAGACCTAAATATAAAATTAAAAAGATAAAGATCATAAAAGAAAAAACAGGGACAACACTAGGAGCCCTAATACATGGCATAAACAGAATACGAAACATTACTAACAATGCATAAACATCAGAAGAGAAACTAGATAACCAGGAGCTCCTAAAAATCAAACACTTATGCTCAGCAAAAGACTTCACCAAAAGAGTAAAAAGACAACCTACAGACTGGCAAAAAATTTTTGGCTATGACATATCCGATCAGGGTCTAATCTCTAAAATCTACAAGATACTGCAAAACCTCAACAACAAAAAGACAAATAACCCAATTAAAAAATGGGCAAAGGATATGAACAGGCACTTCACCAAAGAAGACATTCAGGAGGCTAACAGACACATGAGGAAATGCTCACGATCATTAGCCATTAGAGAAATGCAAATCAAAACTACAGTGAGATGCCCTCTCACCCCAACAAGGCTAGCATTAATCCAAAAAATAAAAAATAATAAATGTTGGAGAGGTTGTGGAGAGACTAGAACACTTATACACTGTTGGTGAGAATGTAAAATGGTACAACCACTTTGGAAGTCAATTTGGTGCTTCCTTAAAAAGCTAGAAATAGAAGTATCACAGAATCCAGCAATCCCACTCCTTGGAATATATCCTAGAGAAATAAGAGCTGTCACACGAATAGATATACGCACATCCATGTTCATTGCAGCACTGTTCACAATAGCAAAAAGATGGAAACAACTTAGGTGCCCATCAATGGACAACTGGATAAACAAATTACAGTATATTGACACAATGGAAAATCTGGATTCCATAAGAATTTGAAATTCTGTGCTGCATTTTCTCTCTTTTGATCAAGATTCTTCTATAGAATCTTTGATCAAAACGTTCAGTAGATCAGAAGAACTAGATGGTGCCCAGCTACCACTAATGACCGCCCTGACAGGGAACACAACAGAGAATCCCTGATGAAGCGGAGAAAAGTGGGATGCAGAACTGAAATTCTAGTAAAAAAAACCAGACTTTATGGTCTGACTCAGACTGGAGAGCCCCCAGAAGACACAACCCCCAGACTCTGTTAGCCCAGAACTGAAACCAATCCAGAAGCCAGCTCTTCAGACATAGATTAGACTGGACTATGGGACATAAAATGATACTTGTGAAGACAGTGCTTCTTAGCTCAAGTAGATACATGAGACTAAATAGACAGCTCCCGTCCGGAGGCGAGATGAGAAGGCAGAAAGGGACAGGAGTTGGTTGAATGGACACGGGAAATCAGGGGTGGAAAGGAAGAGTGTGGTGTCAAATTATAGGGAGAGCAACGAGGGTCACATAGCAGTGTGTGTATAAATTTTTGTATGAGAAACTAACTTGAGCTGCAAACTTTCACTTAAAGCACAATTCAAAAAAATCTATTTGTACTTGTGGTTGTTCTTTGCATATATGTACCTCCAACTAGGCTGTGAGCTCCTTGAATAAGAAATATATACGTATGTATATGTATGTATATACATATACACACATATATCCTTAAATATAACACCATGTTTTATCCATATTTGTATTCATTATGCTTTGTCTACTGCTTTGAATATGTTGTTGTTAGTTGTCATCAAGTCGATTCTGGCTCACGGATAGCCGTATAGATAAGATTCATTAAGATGTCCAGTCATTTAATTGTCCCAACTTCCTTACAGCACTCAATCCAGAATGAACCCTTGCTTCCTTAGACTCTCCCCAATATCAGAGTAGAACTGCTCTTTGGGGTTTTCCTGGCCATAATCTTACTGGAGATCGACAGACCTTTTCTTCTGCAGTACCACTGGGTGGGATTGAACTCTCAACCTTTAGGTTACTAGTGTAGCACAAACTCTTTACACTACCTGGAGGCCTTTGAATATAGTTGGTACTTAATTGTCCAAGAATTGAACAATATTAGTTAAAGAGATTCACTCAGGTATCCAAGACACTTAAAAGAATGACAGAAGAATATATGGCCCGAGTAGCAGTATCCATTCCCAAACAAAAGAGGATCTTTATATTGAGAAAGAAAAATAGTAGCCCCTGAAATCTGGGAACTGGTCTGACACTTATAGCTAAGGTTAGGTGTTGTTAGAAGCTGGCCTGTTGCTCACAGGTAAGCCATGTTATTCTCCTAGTGGACATTAACTATCTCACATAACACCAACAAAAACAAGATCACTGTGCAGCCCTCATAATATTAAATGTTCTAAGATACAAGTATTGGTCTCTATTCATCCAGAGCAAAAGAGAACGAAAGAAACCAAAGACTCAAAGAATAAACTAGCCTACAAGACTAATAGTACACGCTAACCATGGTCTCATCTACACTCATACCAGAACTAGATGGTGCCCAGCTACCCCTACCCCTGAGACTATTGCCCTGAGGTACTCTTCAAACCTTGAACCGAAACTAACCACTGAGATCATCTTGTAGCTAAATAACAAATTGGCTCATAAAATAATGACTATCACCCATAGGTACTGTGGTCTTTTTAAAAATCGCCTATATGAGACCAAACAGTCAACAATTACTTTACAACAAAGATGAGAATGTAAGGGGCCAGGGAAACTAGATAAATGGAAATGGAACAACCAGAATGGAAATAATGAGAATGTTCACACACTGTGAAGAATATAACCAGTGTTACTGAACAATTTGTGTAGAAATTGTTGAATGGGAACCTAAACTGCTGTGTAAACCTTCACTGAAAATACAATAAAATATTATTTTAAAAAAATGCTAAAAATCCCAGTCTCAGCTAATGTTAGTGAATTCTACTTCTTTACCAAGTACAGCTTTATCCTCTCTCAAGTCTGGCCCTCCTATATGTAAGATCCATTAAGATGCCTAGTCATTGAGTTGTCCCCACTTCCTTACAACATTCAATCCAGAGTGAACCCCTGCTTCCTTAGACCCTCTCCAATACCACCTGAGCAAAGACCAAATCCTATCATAAATTTTTTCTAACACCTTAATGAAATACTGCAATGAGGAATAAACCCAGTTTGTTCACCTACACGTATGTTCCAGGTGGTCTTTGGCTGAAGGATATTAACAACATAATAAACATCTTACTGACAACTTACATGAAAATCAAACCTAATTCTAGTTAAAATGTACTAGAAAAGTATATAATTTAGGATGAATCCTTTTGTGAAATGAGCTGTTACTGATCAACTTGTCTGTCTTTTCAACATAGATTTCTGTTTACTAAGTTTGCTTAAAGGGAGGCCATATCTATACTTGAAATTCAGTTCAATAAATGATTGGCACAGGCCATTTTGAAAATTTTCTCATTTTCTTACAGTCTTGTGGGAAGGAAAATACTCATATGGGGAAAATAGGAAGAATCAGTGAAAGTCATGTATGTCTCTTCCCCATAGGAAAACAAATCAAATATAACACAAAGTATAAATGAAATGTGGGATCTGTCAAAATGAAATGAATACAGTAATTCTCAATATAACTTTTTTCTTCCCAAATAAGAGAATATACTTCTAAAATGCATTCAAGGAACTGAAGACTTTATATAAAGGATACCGTGGTACACTTTTATTTTTATATCAGTTTATAACTTTTCTGATTTACTGTCACGAATTATGCTAGACTACAATATTGGTGACATATTTTCTGCTATTATGTGTTCCAAGTTCTTTTTTGATAAGTTACTGGTAAAATTAGTGCACCTTATATAAATTATTATTCTGATAGAATAGACAGATATATCCATATATACATAAATAGAAATAACCTATTCATTATGTTTATATGCATTTTATATTAATACAGTAGATATATTTTAAAATAAAAATTTCCAGAAAAATCTAACCAGTAGATATTTATTTTTGTACCCAGAGCTCATGATAGTCAAACCAGCTAATTCTGGCCATGAAATGCCAAGTAATAGTGCACCGTTTTTCCTGGGATCCAGTGGGCCCTTTGGGTAGAAATTAGCCTGGGTTACCACAAAAAGGATAACTCTCCACTATTGGTTAAGTTTTGACTGCCAAAAAAAAATTAAATGCTCATATATGAAATTCAATTCTCAGAATATTCTTGGGGAAATGACTACTAAATTTTCCAAGAGTTTAGAAAGATATAGCTTCAAAAACTTCCATAGTGGAAAGAAACTAAGGCTGGTATATGGAAATGAAAATGGAAACCAGAGATATAGACAAGTATGTCTGGCAACCCTAGGTATTACTTGGCTTGTAGCTGCAGCACGACTCTGTCCTCACAAGGCCATCTTCCCTCTGTCTCTCTGTATCTCTTCTCTTTTATAGTACACCACTCAGAATGGATTAGGATCCACTGTATACTTGTATGGCCTGATAACATCTTCAGAGACCCTATTTCCAAACAAGGTTATGTTCTCAAGTACCAGGGGTAGTTGTTGTTGTTAGGTACCGTGGAGTCGGTTCCAACTCATAAAGACCCTATGTACAATAGAAAGAAACACTGACCAGTCCTGTGCCATCCTCACAATGTTGCTAAGCTTCAGTCCATTGTTGCAGCCACTGTGTCAGTCCATCTTGTTGAGGGTCTTCCTCTTTTTTGCTGACTCTCTGCCAAGAATGATGTCCTACTCCAGGGACTGGTCCTTCCTGATAACATATCCAGAGTATGTGAGACTAAGTCTCTCCATCCTCACCTCTAAGGAACATTCTGGCTGTACTTCTTCCAAGACAAATATGTTCGTTATTCTAGCAGTCTACAGTATATTCAATGTTAGGAATTCAAAACAAATTTTGGGGAACACAATTCAATTCATAACAGCATGTCATTAAATATTTAACAGCACAGATTTGTTTATTTTTAGAGGTAGCTTAGTATTCTATTGCACGTATATACTACAATTTATTTAGCAAATGCTCTCATGTCAGATATGTAGTGGGTTTCAAAATTTTTACTATTATAAAGGCTGTCATTTAGAATAACCCCATACGTCATTATACATATCTGAAAATTTTCTTATAAAAATATCTAGAAGATTTGTTTTACTAAATGATAAGAACAGCTTTAGGGACATTAATTTGCCCTCCAGAAAATATACATACATTTGTGCTCCTAACAGTAGTGTATGGGAATACCTGTTTACTTATAGCCTGAAATACAATGAGTATTTTTATTATCATTGGACAAAAGGCTAGAAACGGACTATCATTATTTTCATTTACATTTGTTTGTGATTACTAGTGAGGCTTATTCAACATGTATTTAGCCAATAATAAAAATAATAGCTAACATTTATACAGCACGTACCCTGTGCCAGGCATTGTTCCAAATTACAAACACACACACACACACACACACACACACACACACACAGGTTTATGAAAACATCCCTAAGAGGCAGGTATTTTTGTGGCCTCGTTTTCCAGATGAGAAATCTGAAGCACAAATAAGCTAAGTGAATTGTCGAGGTCACGCAGGTAGTGTGTGTTATTTCTGGGGTTTGGATTTGGACCCAGGAAGTCTGACCCTAGAGTTTCAACTCATAACTGCTACACTATAATGCCTCCCTTGTAAGTTTGTTGACCATCCACTATCATCTGAGAAAGTAGTACATCTTTTCATGTATTTACATCTTCTTTTACATCCTTCAATTAAGCTTATAGTTTTCTTTAGGTAAGTCCTAATTTATGATTTTTTGATGCTCTTTATTGTTAAGTTCATTTTTTCCTCTTCTATAGCCTGGATATTACTGGTATATGGCAGTGGTTCTCAACTGGGTTGATTTTTCCCCTTAAGGGATATTGGCAATGTCTGGAGACATTTTTGTTGCCATAACTGGGGAAAGGTTCTACTAGCATCTAGTGGATAGAGGATAGGGATGCTAAACATCCTAAAATGCAACAGGACAGCCCCCCACAACAAGGAAACAGCCCGAAATGTTAACAGTGTCAGGGCTGAGAAAATCGAATAGAAGGGAAAGCTATTATTTTTTTTTTACTATGTTAATTTTGTAACTACCAGTTTACTGAGCTTTCTTACTAATTTCATTTTTCCCATTGAATAGCTTAGATTCTGCATGTAGACTACAATATCATAATAGTAATATTACCCTTGCTCTCCAATATTTGTACCTCACTTCATCTCTTAATCTGATTTTAGTGTCCAGAGCTTCTGGAATGTTACATGATGATGGTGACTGAAAATGCTTGTCTCACTTCTGTTTTGAATGGCAATACCTCTGGTTCAGCATTTCACAAATTTTGTTTCACAGAACAGTGGTCCAATCAGATGCTTCCCATTAAATAGTTTCTGAACAACTGCTACATATCGTATCCCTCTCTAATAGAGTTATAATTTATATTAGCATATTAAAGGAACACTTTGAAAAATGATGCTAGAATACAGTGGCTCTCAATCTTGGCTGCACATTAAAATCACCTGTAGAACTTTTAAATATACTCATGACTGTACCTTACCTCCAGGCATTCTGATTTAATCAGTCTCTGGTGAGGCCCAGGCATCAACAGAAAATCATTTTTTTTTTTTAATCTCCCTATTCTAGTGTACAATCAGGTTTGAAAACCACTGCTTTTGTGGCTCACCACAAAACACAAATCTAGTTATTTGGTTTGAGATAAATAATTGTATCATGTCATGCATGAAATACTTTGCCTCTATCTAAATAAGAGGTTTGAAAATCAGGAATGCCAATTTGAAGTTCAATGTCTTCTTTATTGCTTTTACTCACCAAGCTTCTCCATGCTGTGTTTCCTGATCTCAGATTATTCTTTATTTGCAAATGCTCCCTTTGGCTTCATAAATGCAATGTTCTCTTCGATCTTTTTCAAAACACAAATTAGGCATTTTCTAATGTTGCTCATCAGGACAGTACAAGAAAGACTTATTACTGGGAGTGGTCACTTCCTTCTGACCTGCGTTATGTTCTCATAAATCCAGCCATGTTTTTCTATTTCATCATTTTTGAGAAATGTACAGGTGTGCCAGCTTTTGTTTGTTGTGCCCACTTATTTATTTTTTTCTACCGCACTCTCCTTGGAGGGAATATGACTTGTCAGGAAGGACAGTTTCCACATTAGCTTTCATTTCTTGTCTTCACCTGCTCTCAATGAGTTAGGGTGTATTAGAGGGAATATGTCAGGTTTTCCAGTATTTGCTTCGCAGACTCATCACTTTTTCTTAGGGGAAAACGTTCTGAGTAGGCATCTTCTTATATTTGTTGATATAGACTGCATTTGTATGGCACTGTTCTTGTATTTAAGCATCATTACTTGTTTTTACTTACTTTTATAATTTCTACATCATTGACATAGGAGTGTGGGAGGGAAGGAAGTTAACACTTGTGATCATGTCACCAATTTAACTAGAATCTGTCATCTTTGTACTCTTTAACCAATAGAGCCAATATAATGGCCTCTATAAAGAAACGTCTATTTTACTTAGTTTTTATGGATTGTTTTCTGTTGATTTTCTACCCCTTTGCCATGTGCATTTCATTCTATATATCTAAATCCATCATTTAATTCATCAATGACCATTTCTATTGTTTTGTTCTATTTCTGCCTATCTTTGATAAATTGTACATCAACATTAACCGTGTGTTTAAAAAAACGCTTTGTGAAAAGCAAGTTGAAATTTACTATGGGTAACAGGTGGATTGGCAAATAAGGCACTTTTCTACGTACATTACCAAGTTAAATAAAATGCCGGGTCCTCCAGCAGACAATATTACTTTCTATTGAAATTACATTAAACCTGAAAGCGAAACCCATTGCCATTGAGTCAATTCCAACTCATAGCAACCCTGTAGGACAGAGTAGAACTGCCCCATAGGGTTTCCAAGACTGTAATCTTTATGGAAGCAGACTACCACATCTTTCTCCCCTGGAGTGGTTGGTGGGTTCCAACAGCCGACGTTTCAGTTAGCAGCCGAGCACTTCAACCACTGTGCCATGAGGGATCCTTGAAAACATATTAAGGTGGTTATATGTATATATACATAATTTATTTCAATGTACACTGGAAATCATTTGGATCGTGCATATTGTTTTTTACGCACTACCAACAGAATCCATTGCTTTAAAACAAATAAGACAGAAGAGTTGTATAAGTGACTATTGGAATTTCACTGGCTGTATATTTTTATGAAAAACAAGTTTAATATTCCAACTGAAGACATATCTATAGCTGATATAAATATCATTGCACCATATCCTGGGTTGTAATTTTTCTCTTTTAATTCAATGTAGCAGCATAATCATTCCAGGTTGTATGATTACAAATTGAACAGATGTGTTTATTGAGCTTTCCTCAAAAATATTTAATTATTTTCTAGTAATATGGCAATTCTTTAGAATATATTATGGTACCTGAGTCATTTAGCGTGTTCTTTTTAATCGTCATTATCTGACTCCTCCAAGTGTTCATTTTAATCAAATTCTGTTCAGCACACTACTTATTCTGCTTTCTGATCAAACCCATAGTCTTCTTGATTATCACCACTGTCATGATGTATATTAACAGTTTGAGGAAAATTGGTGCTTTTAAAAATAAGTGATGGTATAGATTGTGTTATTTTATTAAAGAGATATTATGTAATTGAAATATAAAAAACTCTATACTTTATTTCCACATTAACACACATGACATAATGTTGCATGTATCTACATAAAAAGGCCTCAAGATATAATAAAAACCAAGTTTAAGAATGTAGAAGTCATTCCAAGGAAAATTTGGAAAAGTATAACGGGGAATTTGGAACATTTTAATTGATTAACGTCATTATTACTACTAGAGAAATGCTATTAAACAACAAGTATACAAATAATTACATTGAAACACAAAATATTATTTCACAAAACATTATTTGAGAAGAATATAAACATTATATATTGGCTAGTTCCATTTTGAAGGAGCCCTAGTGGCACAGTGGTTAAGCACTTGGCTACTAACTGAGAGGTTGGCAGTCGGAACCCACTAACTGCTCTGTGGTAAAAAGATGTGGCCGTCTGCTTCCGTAAAGATTACAGCCTAGGAAACCCTATGGGGCAGTTCTACTCTGTTCTATAGGGTCGTTATGAGTTGGAATTAACTTTAAGGCAGTGGGTTTGGTTTTTTGTTTTTTTTTTTAGTTCCATTTGCATCAACTGCAATAAATGGGTATGAATTTTACTGCTAGTAGCAAAAATGAATCCTGTAACTCTGTATAAAGTGGTAAAATTAGTCCACAGCTCTAATTTTGTCTTAGGGCTTTTAGCTATTACTTCAAAACAAGTGTCCTGTTCTGCTCCTGGCCGAGATAAAGTAATAGGGGCCAAATTTTCTCCCCTATCTGGAATAATATATGGCTCAATTTATATAATGTTTTAGAGAATGCAAATGAATCTATAATGACAGAAAACTGATCAATGGTGGCTTGAGACAGGGAAGCATGACGATACCCCTCAGCCAACACTGCCCAACAAAAAAAAAATAATAATGGTCCTTAAAAATTATAGCTAAAGTGATAACAAAAAGAAAACAAATTGACATAGCTAAAAATGTATTTATAGACCTGGATGATCAATTCAGAATATTTTTCAAATTGATAGTACAAAAGATAAAGAGATGAAAATATGAGTAAAAAGTTCAGACTTGAAATTCCTGCCTAAAACAAGTTCTATACCCAAATAATCAAAAAAACAAAACATTCTCAAATCTAAGAAAAAAAAACATGTCTTTATATTGAAAGTCACAATTAAGCAGGAAACAAACGTCAGAAATTACAGAAAGTTACACACACACACACACACACACACGCACACACCCCCACTTGACATATATGAGTGAGGTATACACATATGCAGTTCTGAAAGGCCTGCCTCTCCAAAAGGCATTCAGCATTTCCTATCAGTGAAATGTTTAAACATCCAGTAAACAGAATTGTTTCAGAGCCCCTTACCCCAAATTTTCTCCCCTCCTGCTCCCCAACTAGACCTTTAGTTATTTATTTTTTTAAATAACTGTCTATAAATATTTTTGTTTTGCAATATAGGATCATAATGTTTAAAGTGATTCATTGCAAGAGATGTATCACAATAAGATTCATTAATCTTTGGTATATTTTCACCAAAAACAAAATAAAAAAAAAATTAATAGTACAATTCAAAAAAAAAAAAAGAAGATTCATTAACCTGGATTTATAAAATGGAAAAAAAGGTAGAATCAAACCTCTGGCACCTACTTTTTAATGTTTTGCCTGTACGTAAAGAGCAAGAATCTACTGAATGAAAAACACAGCGTTCTTTTGACTAATGCTTGTTGTATCTTTGAAAAGAAATCATCATTGAGAGAAGATGGAAAATATTTAATATGAGCAGTTAAGTTTAATTGACTCTAACTTCAAGATGTAATCTGACTTACTGTTTTATCTTCTTGAATGATAAAAGCAAGATGAGCTTCTTGGACATTGTCGTTGTTGTTATGTTGCCAGGTGCATTCAAGTCAATTATGACTTATAGCAACCCCATGTACAACAGAAGGAAACACTGCCCAGTCCTGCACCATCCTCACAATTGTTATGCTTGAGCCCATTGTTGTAGCCACTGGGTCAATCCATCTCATTAAGAGTCTTTCTCTTTTTCACTGACCCTCTACTTTACCAAGTATGATGTCTTTCTCCAGGGTCTGGACCCTCCTGATAACATGTCCAAAGTATATGAGACGAAGTATCACCCTCCTTGCTTCTAAGGAGCATTCTGGCTGTACTTCTTCCAAGACAGATTTGTTCATTCTTCTGGCAGTCCATGGTATATTCAATATTCTTCACCAACATCATAATTCAAAGCCATCAATTCTTCTTTGGTCTTCCTTATTCATTGTCCTGCTTTCACATGCATATGAGGTGATTGAAAACACCAAGACTTGGGTCAGGCGGCACCTTAGTCCTTAACGTGACATCTTCGCTTTTTAACACTTTAAAGAGATCTTTTGCAGCGGAATTGCCCAATGCAATGTGTTATTGGATTTCTTGACTGCTGCTTCCATGGACGTTGATGGCGGATCCAAGTAAAATGAAATTCTTGACAACTTCAATCTTTTCTCTGTTTATCATGATGTTGCTTATTGGTCCAGTTGTGAGGATTTTTGTTTTCTTTGTGTTGATGTGTAATATATACCGAAGGCTGTGGTCTTTGATCATCATCAATAAGTGTTTCAAGTCCTCTTCACTTTCAGCAAGCAAGGTTGTGTCATCTGCATATCACACGCTGTTAATGAGTCTTCCTCCAATCCTGATGCTGTCTTCTTCATATCATCCAGCTTCTCAGATTATTTGCTCAGCACACAGATTGAATAAGTATGGTGAAAGGATACAAGCCTGACACACACCTTTCCTCATTTTAAACCATGCATTATCCCCTTGTTCTGTTCAAATGACTGCCCCTTGGTCTAAGTACTGGTTCCGCATGAGCACAATTAATTGTTCCGGAACTCCCATTCTTTGAAATATTATCCATAATTTGTTATGATCCACACAGTCAAATGTCTTTGCATAGTCAAAAAAGCACAGGTAAATATCTTTCTGACATTCTCTGCTTTCAGCCAGGATCCATCTGACATCAGCAACGATATCCCTTGTTCCATGTCGTCTTCTGAATCTGGCTTGAATTTCTGGCAGTTTCCTGCCAATGTACTGCAGCAGCTACTTTCGAATGATCTTCAGCAAAATTTTACTTGCGTGTGATATTAATGATATTGTTCAATAATTTACGCATTCGGTAGGATCACTTTTCTTTGGAATAAGCATAGATATGGCATAAATATATGTTATATATAAGCAGACATTAAGAAAAGCAAGGATGGGGCTATGTTTAATTCTCATTTAAGGTTAATATCCAAACAAATTAATAATGCAGGTTCAACCAGTCCAATCTCTCAGGGGCGAGATAATTTTATGAATTACCAGTGTGATCCCAAATTACATTAAGAAGGAATTTGTTTATGCACAAGATACACTCACTGGCAAATAAATGGTATAAAGAAGTAACAGCTATTAGAAAAACAAATTGCAACATTATCCGTTTATAAATACATATTTTCACATACATGCAAGCACATTCTGCTCTGCAATTAGAAATCAAAAGATTATACGATACTTTCATTAAACCATTCAGGGGATAATTGAAGGATGTAACACATACCATATGATTACTCAGAACCATCGAAAACATTAATTGAAGCACAAGTAACATATTTTTGTGATACCAACTTCAAATTAACAGATGTTGCAAAAATAATGTGGAAATTTAGAACTCAGATCAAAAGTACTGTTAAATGAATGTCATAGAGTATTGGTTAATCAGATAATACACCAAGGTGGAGTTATGGGAAGTATTAAGAATATTATGAAAGTAGATTCACAATAAAATGTCATTATAGAAAAACCTCATATGTGAACTAGTTAAATGTTATATTTTCCAACTACTGTTAGTTTGGTGCAGCAACTCTGAAATCTTCGTTTTACTACTAAATTAAAGCTGAGGATTTTCAGCTCACCATCAATAGCTCTGTTTTTTTAAAAATGCCAATTTCTATTATTTGCAAATTATCAACCTACTTCCTTATTTTCTACCCTAACCAGATGTCCCCCTCTAATCTTATAATTTCTCTGTCCCAGGTCTGGAAGCCTCCCTGTCTATAAGGAGACATGGTTCTTTTTAGTTGGTAGTAGTATTTAGAAACCAAGATCTGGAAAATAGATATGTTTGTTGTTACTGGGTGTCATTGCTTCTAGGCCTTCAGTGGAGCAACCTAGGAAATATATTAATGACAACAACAAAAAAGAAAATAATAAATTCTTCTTTATATATATTCAGTTAAAATGAAATATTGCAATGATTTTTCTTAAATTTTTTAAATTTTATATTTGTATGTCTTCTCTTTGATTCTTAAGAAAAGTTAACACATAATCATATTTAGTTATTTGCTTTATCCTACAACATAAATAATAGCTTCAAAATTTCAGTGCTAACATTGCTACTAAGAATGAAATTACTGAGTGAATTTTATAATTTTCTCTGCAGTTCTTTCTTCTTTGTCCTTAAAATATAGCCTAAAAAAGATATGTAGTCTTAATACTACATTCGAAAGTTACTTGAAATAGTTATTTCACTGTGTGGTTTACCAATTTGATATGCAGTTAGTTTTGTTTATTTTGGTTTCAATTTTTGCTGTATTCCCTTTTCATTTAATTATATACTTACATACTTTTAAATAATTGAGGTGAAATCCACATAACGTAAAAATTAACCATTTTAAAGTGAACAATTCAGTGACATTTAATACATTCAAAATGTTAAACAACTATCACCTCCGTCTAGTTCCAAAACATTTCCACAAGTCCAAAGTAAAACCTCTTACCCATTAAGCAGTTACTCTCCACTCCCCTCCTCCTGCCCAGTCCCTGGCAGCAACTAATCTGCTCTCTGTGTATATGAATTTATCTCTTCTGGATATTTCATATAAATAAAATCATACAATATGTGATTACACTGCTAAAGGGGCAAGGTGGGTGTCTTAGTCATCTGGTGCTGCTATAACAGAAATACCACAGGTGGATGGTTTTAACAGAGAAATATACTCTCTCACAGTCTAAGAGGCTAGAAGTCTGAATTCAGGGTTCCAGATTCAGGGAAAAGCTTTCTCTCTCTGTCAGCTCTGGGGGAAGGTCCTTGTCATCAATCTTCCCTGGTCAAGGAGCTTCTCAGTGCAGGGATACTGGGTCCAAAGGATGTGCTATTCTCCTGGCTCTTATTTCTTGGTGGTATGAGTTCCCTCTGTGTCTCTGCTCGCTTCTCTTTTATATCTCAAAAGACATTGACTTGAGACATAACCTTATCTTGTAGATTGAGTCTTGCCTCATTAAAATAACTGCCACTAATCCTGCCTCATTAACATCATAGAGGTAGGATTTACAACACATAAGAAAATCACATTGGATGACAAAATGGTGGACAATCACACAATACTGGGAATCATGGCGTAGCCAAGTTGACACATATTTTTGGGGGACAAAATTCAGTCCATGACATTCCATCCTTTGGCCCCCAAAATTCCTCTTCATTTCTGAAATCTAGAATACAAGTTATCTGCTTCCAAAGTACATTGGTGGAACAGGCACAAGCTAGACATTTTCATTACAAATGGGAGAAATTGGAGGGAAAGAAAGAACAACAGACACCAAGCAAGTCAACAGAACACATTACCTTAGCTCTCAAGGCTTGAAAATAATCCTCTGTTCTCTGAGACCATTTAGGTAATGGCCCTGCCCTCCGGACTCTGGGTGTTGGCCACACTCTCTGGATTCTGGGTGGAGGCCCCTAGGCTGTGGGCTTCAGTTCAGCCTTCCAGGCACACTGGAATGGCAAATCTGCTCTCTTGAATTTGGGCGACCCCATTCTTATTGTCCATCTGAGTGGTGACTCCACCTTTTGAGACCCCAGAGATCGTGGCCCTACCCTTTGAGACTGAGGCAGCGCTGCTACCGGTGTTCCCTTGTCTCGTCAGCCTCTGCTTCCTGGTTTCTTCGCCTTTCGGCTCCCCAGGCCTCACTGCCCATTCCTACCTTGCTGGGGCAAGTGTTCCAAAGCTCTTGAGCTCCACCGATAAGTGCCTGGAGACACCCCACTCAGCCAGTAAACTTCGGCCAGAACACACTCAGTTCTGTTGCTCTGTGGGTGGGCTCTAGCACTGTCTCCTGCTGGTCACCTGGTTCTGCTGCTGCTTTTCATCTTCTGTGTTGTCTCCAGCTCAACAGCTCTCCTCTCTTGCTTGGTTCTCTCTCCTTTTATCTCTTGTAAGATAAAACATGTGACTCAAGTAAGTGCGTGACTTGAATAAGGGTGTTAAGGGTGGTGACTGGGGTAAGGGTGGTGACTTGAATCACACCCTCTAATAAGGCAGTGACTTATTAATCCTGCCTCATTAACATAATGGAAAACCCACTTCCAAATGGAACCATAACCACAGGCATAGAAGCTAGGATTTATAACACTTCACAAAATGGAGGGTAATTATATCAGATCACAAAATTTTGGACAACCACACAGTACTGGGAATCATGATCTAACCAAGTTGACACATATTTTTGGGGGACACAATCCAATCTGTAATAATAGCCAGAAGGGGAAACAATCCAAATCCATCAATGGATGAATGGATAAAGAAAATATGGTATATCCTTGCAATCAAATATTATTCAGCCATTAAAAAATAAAAACGCACTGACACACGCTACGACATGGATGAATCTCAGAAACATTAAGCTGAGTGAAAGAAGTCAGATAGAAAAGGTCATTGTGGGACAAAGAGCTCCATCACTCTCAATACCAATAAGAAAGAAGAGATGGGAGGGGAGGTTTGAGTACCTGTTTTCATTCCTTTTAGGTATATACTGTGGGCACCCCAAAAATCTAAAACAGGATTTGCTAGGCTAAGCGGAAAGAGGTCAACTCAAGATAGGGAACAGGAAACCGACCTTAAAGCAAAACTCCTTGATGATTAAATTTCCAGATGTCCTTTGATATATGTTGTTGTTGACAGGTGCCATCAAGTCAGTTCCAACTTACAGTGACCCTATGCACAACAGAATGAAACACTGTCTGGTCCTACACCATCCTCACAATTGTTGCTATATTTGAGCCAATCATTGTAGTAGCCACTGTGTCAATCCACCTCGTTGAGGGACTTCCTCTCTTTTGCTGACCCTCTACTTTACCAAGCATGATGTCCTTCTACAGGGACTGGTCCCTCCAAAGAACATGCCCAAAGTATATGAGACAAAGTCTCTCCATCCTTGCTTCAAAGGAGCATATGACTACTTCTTCCAAGACAGATTTGTTCATTCTTCGGGCAGTCCACGGTATATTCAATATTCTTTGCCAACACCATAATTCAAAGGCATCAATTCTTCTTCAGTCTTCCTTGTAGATTGTCCAGCTTTCACATTTTTATGAGGCGATTGAAAATACCATGGCTTGGGTAAGGTGCACCTCACTCCTCAAAGTAACATCTTTGCTTTTTAACACTTTAAAGAGGTCTTTTGAAGTAGATTTGCCCCATGCAATACGACATTTGATTTCTTGACTGCTGCTTGCATGGGTGGTGATTGAGGATCCAAGTAAAATGAAATCCTTGAAAACCTCAATCTTTTCTCCGTTTATCATGATGTTGCTTACTGGCCCATTTGTGAGGATTTTTGTTTTCTTTTGGTTGAGATGTAATCCATAATGAAGACTGTAGTCTTTGATTTTCATTAGTAGGTGTTTCAAGTCCTCTTCGATATGAGCAAGAAGGTTGTGTCATCTGCATATTGCAGGTTGTTAATGAGTCTTCCTTCACCACTCATCTGTCAGTTTGTCGTACTGTGGTGGCTTGCCAGTTGCTGTGATGCTGAAAGCTATGCCACAGGTATTTTAAATACCAGTAGGGACACCTATGGTGGACAGATTTCAGAGGCGCTTCTAGACTAAGACTGTCTAAGAAGAAGGATCTGGTGTTCTCCTTTGGAAAAAATTGACCAGTGAAAACCTTATGAATAGGAGGAGAACATTGTCTGATACAGTGCTGGAAGATGAACACCTTACGCTGGAAGGCACTCATAATATGACTGGAGAAGTCCTGCCTCCTCAATGTAGAGTTGACCTTAATAACATGGATGGAGTAAAGCTTTCGGGACCTTCATTGGCTGATGTGGCACGACTCAAAATGAGAAGAAACTGCTTCACACATACATCAATAATATGAATGTGGAATGCACGAAGTGTGAATCTAGGAAAACTGAAAGTCGTCAAAAATGAAATGGAACACATAAATTAGATATCCTATGCATTAGTGGCTGAAATGGACTAGTATTGGCCATTTTGAATTGGACAATCATATAGCCTACTATGTGGGGGTTGACAAATTTAACAATAATGACGTCACATTCCTCATCAAAAAGAACATTTCAGAATCTTTCCTGAAGCACGACGCTGTCAGTGATAGGCTAATATCCATATGTCTACAAGGAAGATCAGTTAATAAGAATATTATTCAAATTTACCCACCAAACACTAATGCCAATGATAAAGAAACTAAAGATTTTTACCAACTTCTGCAGTCTAAAATTGATCAAACATGCAATCAAGATGCACTGATAATTGCTGGTGATTGGAATGTGAAAGTTGGAAACAAGAAGTATTGGTACTTGGAAAATATGGCCTTCGTGTCAGAAAAGATGCCAGAGATCACATGATATAATTTTTCAAGGCCAATGACTTATTCATTGCATATATCTTTTTTTCAACAACATAAACAGCGACTATACACTTGGGTATCACTGGATAGAATACACAGGAATCAAATAGACTACTTCTATGGAAAGAGATGTTGAAGAAGCTCAATATCATCAGTCAGAATAAGGCTAAGGGCTGTCTGTAGAACAGACCATCAATTGCTCATATGCAAGTTCAAGTTGAAGCTGACGAGAGGCAAAATGAGGCCTTGAGTATATTCCACCTGAATTTAGAGACCATCTCAAGAATAAATTTGATGCATTGAACACTAATGAACACTAATGACCGAAGACCAGACAAGTTGTGGGATGACATCAAGGACATCATATGTGAAGACAGTAGAAGGTCATTAAAAAGACAGGAAAGAAAGAAAAGACCAAAATGGATGTCAGAAGAGACTCTAAAACTTGTTCTTGAACGTCGAGTAGCTAAAGCAAACAGAAGAAATGATGAAGTAAAAGAGCTGGACAGAGAATTCAAAGGGCAGCCCCAAAAGACAATGTAAAGTATTATAATGAAATGTGCAAAGACCTGGAGCTAGAAAACCAAAATAGAAGAACACGCTCGGCATTTCTCAAGCTGAAAGAACTGAAGAAAAAATTCAAGCCTCGATTTGTAACACTGATGAATTCTAGGGGCAAAATACTGAACAATGCAGGAAGCATCAAAAGGAGATGGAAAGAAGAGACAGTCACTGCACCAAAAAGAATTGCTTGACATTCAACCATTTCAGGAGGCAGTATATGATCAAGAACTGATGGTATCAGTGGACTACCAATTGAGATGTTTCAACAAATGGTTGCAGCACTGGAGGTGCTCATTTGTCTATGCCAAGAAATTGGAAAGACAGCTGACCAACCAACTGGAAGAGGTCCATATTTGTGCCCATTCCAAAGAAAGGTGATCCAACAGAATGTGGAAATTATCAAACAATATCATTAATATCACATGCAAGTAAAATTTTTATGAAGATATCTCAAAAGCAGTTGCAGCAGTGTATCGACAGGCAACTGTCAGAAACTCAAGCCAGATTCAGAAGAGGACGTGGAACAAGGGATATCATTGCTAGTATCAGATGCATCTTGGCTGAAAACAGAGACTGCCAGAAAGATGTCTGCCGGTGTTTTATTGACTATGCAAAGGTATTCTACAGTGTGGATCATAACAAATTATGGATAACCTTGTGAATAATATGAATTCTAGTACACTTAATTGTGCTCATTTGGAACCGGTACATAGACCAAGTGGCTGTTGTTCAAACAGAATGAGGGGATACTGCATGGTTTAAAATCCGGAAAGGTGTGCATCAGGGTTGTATTCTTTCACCATACTTATTCAATCTGTATGCTGAGCAAATAATCTAAGAAGCTGGACTATATGAAGAGGAACGCTGCATCAGAATGGGAGGAAGACTCATTAACAACCTGTGATATGCAGATGACACAATCTTCCTTGCTGAAAGGGAAGAGAACTTGAAGCACTTCCTGATGAAGATCAAAGACTACAGCCTTCAGTATGGATTACACCTCAACATAAAGAAAACAAAAATCCTCACAATTGGACCAATAACCAACATCATGATAAATGGAGAAAATATAGAATCTGTCAAGGATTTCATTTTACTTGGATCCACAATCAAATGACGTACTGCATTGGGCAAATCTGCTGAAAAAGACCTCTTTAAAGTGTTAAAAAAACAAAGATGTTCCTTTGTGTACTAAGGTGCTCCTGATCCAAGTCATGGGATTTTCAATCATTTCGTATGTACACGGAAGCTGGACAATGAATAAAGAAGACTGATGAAGAATTGGTGTTGGCAAAGAATATTGAATATAGCATGGACTGCTCGAATGAATAAATCTGTCTTGGACGAAATACATCCAGAATGCTCATTTGAAGAAAGGATGACGACACTTTGTCTCATGTACTTTGGACGTGTTATCTGCAGGGATCAATCCCTGTAGAAGGACATTATGTTTGGTAAAGTGGAGGGTCAGCAAAAAAGAGGAAGTTCCTCAAGATGCATTGACACAGTGGCTGCAACAATGGGCTCAAACATAGCAACAATTGCACAGGACTGCACAGTGTTTCGTTCTGCTTCACATTGGGTCATTATGAATCGGTACTGACTTGATGGTATGTAAGAACAACAACAGTATCGCCACCCCAGCTGCTAATATAAGAGTTGTGAGAGGGAAAATGGACCCTGCATTATTTCAGAAGAGGTGAAAGTACTAATTTATATCATACTCTCAGAAGTCAAGAATACATGTTGCCATCTTTAGAGTAAATACCAAAATAATAGTCAAGAAAAGCATAAATACCAAGCTAGTAATAAAAAAAAATTGATGGACACAGCAAACAACATCAACAACAAACAGAAGGCAGAAAATGAGAAGAAAAAGAAAAACAGACAATGTAACACAAATAGAAAATAAAGACTAGCACAGTGATTTAAACCCCAATATACCAAGAATTACTTTAAAATTTTGTAAATATCTCGTTATCAGAAAAAAAAAATGGTCAGAGTGAATTTTCAAAAACCAAAAAGAGAATATGCCACTTTAAAGACATACATCTTAAATATAAAACACAGAAAGGTTGAAACTAAGAGGATGAAACGTAATATAACATGAATACACTTAACAAAAAAAAAAGTTTTTTTTAAAGTATTGTTTGCCTTTTTTTTTTTTTTTACTAATATCAGGCAAAAGAGACATTAAGGCCAGAGCATTATTAAAGACATGGTAAGATAGTTTATGATGACAGAAGAGTCCATCTACCAGGAAGGTATAACGAGTATAAATTTTAATTAAAATAAAATATTGACAGGTACATAATCACAGTAGGGTATTTTAACATATATATCTGTAACTGAATGAAAAGCATATAAAAAGCAGTAATGATATTGAAGACTTGAATGACATGTTTAACATATCTGGCCAAATTGCTATATGCATTGAAAATCAAGTCCACCAGTCAAAGAACAAACATTCTTTTCAAGTGCACATGACCATAGTCAGGCAATAAAATACGTGTCAACACATTTCAAAGACTGAAATCAAACAGAAACTATGTTCTCTGACCACAAGGGTAGTAAACTGGAAATGAATAACAAAATGGTAACTAGAAATTACTCATGCTTATAGATTAAGAATTACATTACTAAATAGCTCATAGGTCAAATAATACATTTAAATGGAAATTAAGTTATATATTTAAAATTAGTGGTAATAAAAATAAAACATACCAAAACATGTGGGATGCAACTAAAACCTGGCTTAGAAGGTCACATATAAACCTAAATTTACTATATAAGAACAGAAAGAGGATGCAAATCACTTATCTAAGTATCCATCCCAAGAATGCAGAAAAATAACAAAAAATTAATCCAAATGAAGTAGAAGGAAATATGATAAGAGCAGAAATGATGAAATCCCTGCTAACTCAGAACTGAAGCCACTCCTGAAGTCCACCTTTCAGCCAAAGATTAGACAGGCCTATAAAACACACAATAACACCCGTGAGGAGCATGCTTCTTGGTTCAGTAAAGTATATGAGACCAAACGGGCAACACCTGCCCAAAAGCAAAGACTAGAGAAGGCAGGAAGGGACAGGAAAACTGGAAGAATGGGCACAGAGAACCCAAGGTGGAAAGGGAAACGGGGAGAGTGCTGACATACTGTGGGAATTGCACTAATGTCACAAAACAGTTTGTTTTATAAAGTTTTGAATGAAGAACTATTTTGCGCTGTAAATTTTCACCTAAAACACAATAAAATTTTAAAAAAGGAAAAACAACTTATATTAATGCATTTGAATATCTGGATAAATTTCTTGCATAACGCAATGCACTAAAATTGACACAAGAATAAATGTAAAATGTGAATAGACCTTTATTTATAAATGAATTCAATCTCTAATTTCAAACTTTCCCGCAAAGAAAACTTCAGGCCTACATGGCTTAATCAGTGAATTCTTCCAAAACTCTGAGAAAATATAACACCAATTTTAGAGAAACATTTCTAGAGAATAGAGAATCATAGGGAAAATTCCAACTTATTTCATGATGTCAGAATAACATTAATATCAAAGCCTGACAAGGACACTAGAACAGAAAATTACAGACCAAAGTCTCTGAAACACAGATGCAAAAATCTTAAACAAAATATTAGCAAACCTATTTCAGGGATATGTGAAAAGGATTACTCACTATGATCAGGTTGAGTTTATCACAGAAATGTGACGCTGTTCAATATTTGAAAGTCAATTACTATAATTCACTACCAGAACTGAAAACTGGAGAAAAACTATATGATCCTCTCAGTAGATATATAAAAACATTTAATAAAATTTATATAAAATTCTTAGAAAACTAGTGACAGAAGAGAATTCCTTAGTCTGATAAAGACTATAAAACTCTTACAGCTAACATAATATATGCTGAACAATTGAAAGTTCTCCTTCTGAACTCAGGATTAATACAAGGATAACTTCTTACATCATTTCTGTTCAAATTCTGTTCTGGCTCCAGATAAGATGGAATAACATGGAATAGCACTTTATCCTTCTTCTTCCACTGAATACATCTATAAAACATGGACAGAATGCATGAAACAGTTATTTGAGAAATAAGAGTTGATAGTGGCAGGCATATTGAGAAAGAAAGTCAGAGTTCAAATACCACTTAATAAGGAGTCAGAGCCGTGGTGGTGCTGTGGTTAAGAGTTACAGCTGCTAACCAAAAGGTCTGCAGTTCGAAACCACCAGCCTCTCCTTGGAAACCCTATGGGGCAGTTCTACCCTGTCCTATAGGGTCACTATGAGTTGGAATTGTCTCGATGGCAACGGTTCTTGTTTTTTATTATTGTTTTTCCTCTGGTTTCCCCTGACTTAAACCCAACATAACTAGACACCTGGAATTCAGCCCTGTAGCACAAATGGAGATAGCTCCAGAGAAGCTCTTGAGCTCTAGCTTAAGGACTAGGAAAGGGGACTCCTAAAACTCAGAAAGTTTAGAAATCACCTATTTTTTTCCTCTGTTCTCTTTTGCACTAGCAGTCAATAAATCCCATGATGGCAATGGCAGCAGCTGGTATTGGGAATCTGCAGGAGCTCAGACTCTGAGGGTGAGTAACCTTCCTCCTTATTCAGTGGAGCTGTGGTCCCAAGAAGCTGGGATTCTGTCTTCCTGTCACTTGGGCCCAGAAAGTACTGGGGAAATCATGGAGAGGGAGATGTTTGTGACAGCGACCTCATAAAGTTGTTTATGAGGTCACCCTTCAGATACACATGTATGGAATTGATCTAATTAGCATACCACTGTATGAAAACTAACTCAAAATGGATCAAAGACCTAAATGTGTTACCGCAAATCGCAGATTTGAGCTGCCTGTTGCAAAAGCCAATACTAAGACAGGAGTGAGGTGAGCAGCAAGAAGGTTTTACTGTATGTCTATATACAGGAGACAGAGAGGAATGAGCTCCTCAAAACACTTGTCTCCTGACTGGAGACTGGCTGAAAGTTTTTATATGGACAGGATTATAGTTTCTCTTCTGGTGGTCACGTTTCTCACATCTCAGATGATCTAACTTCTTACTGGCAACCCTTGAAGTTTATCTGGCACTGTTAGTCACAATTGTCACGTCGTAGATGAGTTACTCATAGTCCTTGAAGGTTATCAATTTGTTCTGTCACCCTCCAAGGAGAAACTTTAGTTAATCTTACTGAAATAGGAGGAGGGAGAAAGAATGACAAAAAAGAAAATATGAGGAAAAGCGGGGGCTAGTAATGGTGGGAAGAAATGCTGGTAATTGAGCTTATAAAGCCTGTTCCAAATGTATCATCTAAAACCATAAAACTCTTAGAACAAAAATTAGGGCTAATGCTTCAGGATCAAGATTTCAACAATGGATTCCTAGATATGAAACCAAAAGCATGAGCAACAAAAGACAAAATAGATAAGTGGAACCTCATCAAAATTAAAAACTTCTGTTAATTAAAGGACTTTTTCAGTACAGTGAAGAAACTACCTACAGATTGGGAGAAAAATTTTGAGAGCCATATACCTGATAAGGATTTGATATCTGGAAAATATAAAGAACTACAATTTAACAACAAAAAGACAAACAACCCAATCCAAAAATGTGCAAAGGACTTGAATAGACATTTCACCAAAGAAGAAATACAAATGACCAACAAGCACAGGAAGAGATGCTCAACATTATTAGTCAGTAGGGAAATGTAAATTAAAATCACAATGAGTTTTCACTCCAGGGCCACTAAGATGGCTAAGATTAAAGATATGTAAAACAATAGGTGTTGGCAAGGATGTGGAGAAATAAGAACCCTTATCCATTGCTGGTGAGACTTCAAAATGCTACAACCACTGTGGAAAACAATCTGGCAGTTCCTTAAAAAGTGAAACATAGAATTACCATATGATCCAGCAATTCCACTTCTAGGTATATACCCAAAATAATTGAAAGCAGGAACACAAACAGATACATGTACACCAGTGTTCATTGTCTCACTATCCACAGCAGTCAAAAGGTGGAAACAACCCAAGGGTCCATCACCAGACGAATGGATAAACAAAATGTGGTACATACTTACAATGGAATATTACCCAGCCATAAGGAGAAATGAATATTGATACATGCTACAACATGAATGAACCTTGAGAACATCATGCACAGTGAAATCATTCAGACAAAAACACTTGGAAATTAAACAACAGACTTTTAAGTAATTCATGGATCAAAGAGGAAGTCACAAATAACATTAGAAAGTATTTGAATTGAACAAAAATGACAATACCAAATATCAAAAGTTGTCATATTTGCAGCTAAAGCAATTCTTGTAGAGGAATTTATAGCAGTAAATGATTAAATTAGAAAAAAGAAAAAATACTCAAATAATCTAAGCTCCCACCTCAAGAAAGTAGACAAAAGAGAAAATAAACACAAATCAAGCAGAATTAAAGAAATATTAAAGACCAGAAATCAATAAAATTGAAAACAGAAAAATAATAGAGAATATAAAAATCAATGAAAACAAAATCTAGTTGTTTGTGAAGATCAATAAAATTGATAACCTTTAGCAAGAACGACAAAGAAGAGAGAAAACAGAAATTGCCAATATCAAAAATAAAAGAGAATACCACTACAGGCTCTGCAGAAATTAAAATGATAATAAGTGATTGCTACAAACAATTTCACACACATAAATTCAACAACTTAGATAAAATGAACTAATCCTGAAAAACCATTGGAATTGGCTTAACATTGCCTCCTCGCCCCAACAATGTTCATATTCTAATCACTGGAACCTGTGAACGTTATTTTATATGGCAAAAAGGACTTTGCAGGTGTGATTAATTCAAGGATCTTGATATGGGGAGTTTATTGAGCATTATCCAAACGGGTCCAATGTAATCACAAGGATCCTTATAAGAAAGAAGTTAGTGTGAAAACAGGAGCAGAAAGAGATTTGAAGATGCTACACTGCTGGCCTTGAGGATGGAAAAATGTGCCATGACAAGGAATGCGAGCCATGGAGCTCTAGAAACTGGAGAGAGTATGCAGCCCTGCCGACACATTGACTTCATCCCTGTAAGACTCTTTGAACTTCTGACCTCCAGAAGTATAATACATTTTTGTTGTTGTCAGCCACTAAGCCTGTGGTAATTTATTACAGTATCAACAAGAAAACTAATACAACCGCAACTACCAAAACTCACCCAGTGTGAAATAGATAACATGAATTATACTATAACTATCAAAGTAATTGAGTTAGTAGTTTAAAACCATACAAAAGAGAAATCGATAGACCTATATGGTTTCATGTGTGAATCCTACCAATCATTTAAAGAAGAAATAACACCAATTCTATACAATCTCTTCCAGAAAATAGAACAGGAGGGAATAATTCCCATGTCATTGTAAGAACTCAGTATTATCCTGATAGCAAATTCAAACTGGATAAAAAAGGAAAACTACAGTCCAATAGCTTTAATGAACATAGATGCAAAAATCTTCAACAAAATGTTAGCAATTCTAGCCCATCAATATGTAAAACTATAATATATCTTGAGCAAGTGGAATTTATCCCTGGAATACAAAGCTGGTTCAATATTCAGAAGTCAATCAATGTAATTCACCAAATAAGCAGCCTAAAAATGATAAAACCACGTGATATTATCAACTGATGCAGAAAAAGCATTTGATAATATGCAACATCATTTCATGATAAAAACTCTAAGAACTCTAGGAACAGGAGAGACTTCCTCAACCCGATAAAGTGCTTCTACAAAAAGCCTCCATCTAACGTCATACTTAATGGTGAAATATTGAAGTCTTTCCCCCTAAGATTGGGAATAAGGCAATGATATTTACATTTACCCTTCCTAATCAATATTGTAATGGAAGTTTTAGTCAGTGCAACAAGACAAGAAAGAAAAGGCGCTGCAGATTGGAAAGGAAGAAATAAAACAGTCCATATTTGCAGACAATATGATTGTCCATGTAGAAAACCCAAGTAATATGAACAACAACTCTTATAACCAACAGGAAAAGTTTAGCAAGGTAGCGGGGATACAAGTTTAGCACACAAAAATCAATTTTATTTCAATTCACAAATTATACATGTGTTTTATTTTCACCAAAATACACGTATTAGAATGGTCATAGCAACATTATTCATAATAGCTAAAACTGGAATCAACCTAAATATTCATTAATATCAGAATAAATAAATACATTATGGTATATTCATATGGCAGAAAACTATATAAGGATGAAAATGAATGAACAGTCACTAAATGCAACAACACATAGTATAATCTTGAGCAAAAGAAGTATGACACAAAAAGGGCATTCTGCATGATTTCATTTATAAAGTTCAAAAACAAGCAAAACTAAGCAACGGTAAATAAGTCAAACTATTATCTTTGGGAAGTAGGTGGGAGTATTCACTAGAGGGGGCATATGATGGGCCTCTGAAGTGTTGATAATGTTCTATTTCTTGATCCAAAGGCAGTTACACAGATGTGTACACTTTGGGAAAGTTACTCATTCTGTGAACATTTAATACGTGAACTGTTTTCCTGCATCTGTTTTATATACAATTTTTAAAAGTTTATTAAGAAAGGAAATAGTTACAACATATTTATTATGGATTGAATAGTGTCCCTTCCAAAAATATGTTGAAGTCCTATCCCTTCATACCTGTGAACATGACCTTGTTTAGAAATAGCGTCTTTGAAGATGTTATCAGTTAAGTTAACATGAAGTCATACCAGAATAAGGTTGGGCCTAATGCAATCTGAGTGTTGTCATATAAAAGAGACACAGAGAGACAGATAGAGGGAAGATGGCCGTGTCACCAAGGAGTTATGTTGCAGCTGCAATCCAAGAACACCTGGGGCTACCAGAAACTGGGAAACAATAAAGGAAATCTTCCCCTAGAGCCTTAAGAGAGAACATGGCCTTGCCAACATACTGAATTTGGACTACTAGCCTCCAGAACTGTGATACAATAAATTTCTGTTGTTTCGGGTCACCCAATTTGTGGTACCTTGTTATGACAGCCCTGGGAAGCTAATATTGCTTGCAATACAAACATAAAAACAAAGAAACAACACATAAATATAAAGTAAGATGACAGAGGAGCAACCAGATGCAAATTGTAAAATCGCGTTTATATAAAGAGCCCAGATCTCAGCCACTTCTCTACCATTAGAAGGCAAAATTCTTCGTAATGGATTAAGAAAACAAAAAGCAATAATATACAGTTTTAAGAGTTATTTTTTAACAATGTCTCCAGACAAAAATCAAATTAAAGTACTGAAGAGTGTATTTTTTAAGCAAAAAGCAGTGAGGCAATAAAAGGTATAATTAGATACTGATTCATACTTTATAATGATAAAAGGGAGAGTAATAATAAAACATAATCTTATTGTATATAACAATAATATATATGTAACAGCTACAGCGTAAAACAAATACAAGGAGAAATAGATGTGGTTGGAGAATTAAATTCACATTATTATTCAGCTATCAAAAAAATACAGGGATAGAACGTAAACAATATTATTAATATAGTGGAAGTAATAGGTAAATATATAGTTAACAAGTTTAGTGTGAGAATTAAATGAAATAATGTGTGCAAAATACTTGTACAGTAAGCATACAATCAATGGTAGCTATTATTAGCACAGGAAAATCTATTAATAAACCATATTATTTGTTTAAATAAGAAAGTAATATGGTTATTGTAATAGATGCTAAAAGGCATCAGATAAAATTTAACACTTGTTACCAATAAAATTAAAAAAAAATTAAGAAACCTCCATAATGTGGTAAAGAATAACTATTGTCAAAGAAGAGCAGCATAGTGATATACTTGATATTATTTGCTGTAAAAATCCTAGAGACAGGCCCACTTGAAAATAGAGAAAAATATTATCATTAAAAAAAAAAAGCTCATCAAGTTTTCTGAAATTACTTGAAATGCTTATTTTAGCAGGTCAGTTTATTCTCTCTATGTAAACAAACTTACCTGGGCAGCATGGAATTCAAACATGAATTTAAAAGGTGTACTTTATTTTAAAGATGTGAATTAGTCTTCATTTTTCTCTCTTTGAAGTATTGATTTTAGCTATGTGAAAAAGTTGTGAACTTAATCAGTATATGCAAAGAAGCAGAAATCCTAGTGGCATGCATATAAACACTTGATCCCAAACCATTTGATTTAAAATCCTGGGCAGCATGGAATTCAAACATGAGGGACTAATTAACATTAATGAAGCTGTTATTGAGATACATTAGTCCAATGCCTCGAGCTGCACTGTGGAGAAAAATCTGCCAATGGTTTCCAAAAACTTGTTGTGGGATTCTCAAGTCATGTTTCCACCTGGAAAATGCTGAAAAATATTAACAATTTTGACTCTACATAGTCATTATTTAGTAATATTTTTAGAACTCTGGATGCAGTGAGACTTGAAAAAATAAATACATGAAAAAGTACCGGAAAAGAAGCAACTAATATATTATTATTTGCTGATAACTTGAAAGAATGCTTGACAATCTAAGAGAATCATCTGCAAAACCCCATGTCACTTTGCCTTGTTTTAATTTTCATATTCATGCACAATGAATAAAATTTCAATGGAATTTGTTCTAAAACATAGTAATATTCTTCTTGAAATTAATTTAAAAAATAAACAAGTGAGATTTAAAAATCAGATAAAGTAGTGCAATGATGGATTGTGGACATTATGTTAATATTTTCAGTGGAAAATGTTGCCATCTTAGAAATGGAACTAATTATATATGAAGTTTAAAGATATAATAAAAGTAAGCATCCCAAAATAACATAAAAATGAAGAATTAATAAATAGTGTTGGGATAGCTAGATAGTGTTTCAGAGAGAAAATAAATTTGATTTTTTTTTTTAATATTTTATTGTACTTCAGGTGAAGGCTTACAGAACAGATAGTTTCTCATGTAACAGTAACACACATGCTGTTTTATGACATTGGTTAACAACCC
>NW_004444002.1:5330033-5362922 GCF_000243295.1 Trichechus manatus latirostris
TTTGGCTTAGTTTTTCGGATCTTTGTTGTGGAGGGACGGCGTGGTGTTTCTGCCTAGAGCGCCATCTTGCCGGAAGTCCTCAATAAATTTGATTTTTAAAAAATCTGTTTAAATGCAGGTTTGCAAATGAAGTCCAAAAGAATTAAGGAATGCATATTATACTATGCCATATAAAAGCAAGAAGAAAATAAAATAAAGTATAAATCGAGTCTTTGGATGGATAATAATTTGTCAAAAATTTGTAACAATAAGAAAAGTTTAAAAGGAAAGATTGACAGATTTAATTACAGAGAATGTGAAACATCTATTCAACAAAACATAAAATGAAAGTAAAAGAGAAAACTTTATATTGATATCAAGTTTGACAGATCAAGAATTAACATCAATAATGAACAAAAAGAGAATTCTAAGAATATAATTAAGATGCAAACAAATAAAGGGAAAGAACAGTCAGTAAAAGAGAAAATTAAAGAAAGAGCAGAAACATAGGGAAAATACTCACCTTCACTAGAAACTAAAGCAATCCAACTTGAAATGATAACCAGGTACCATTTTGCACCTATTAAATGGGAAAATTAAATGAGTCAACTCAAAGCAGGCAAGCCTGTAATGAAATTAGTGCTCTCTTGCCTCTTTGGTGGCAGTGTAAACTAGTATCACGTGTAGAAGCTATTTGGCAATATATATCAAGAGCCATAAAATTTTGACCACTTATTTTACTCTTTGGAATTGAATCTAAGGAAATGTTTGTTAGAGTGTTGTCTATAACAGCAAAGAATTGGAACCCAGATACATGTTCAAAGATAGAAGAATGAGCAAGCAAATTATATAGTAAGTAGGCATTAAACTATAATTGCAAATGGGTAACACTATGGGAAATATGTATGACATATTAAGTGAAAAGAATATATCATTTATAGGACAATAAATACATTCATAACAGTATGAAACTTCAGGTATGGATTTAACAAGTATTTATTTTAACATCTTAATCTAACACTTGGGAATTGTGCTCAGTATGCAATTGCTTATATTACCACATCTGATCAAGGTATAAAAGTTTGAACAACCAACATTTAGTTTGTCTTTTTTTAAATAATTGCATTAAACAGAAGGATAATATATTCTCTAACATATCCTTCATGACTGAAGCCACTATTAGCTCTATGCCTACGCAATGAACATTAGAAATATGATCAGTGAAAATATATTGTTCCATTCTAAGAATTAGTAAAAATATTTGTATAACTGATTTTTCATCATCTTTAACTTAGTGTCTCAATACTTTGTTTACTTTAGCAGTATTAATGAAAACACTATTGCTATGGCTTAAGTAGACAACACTTGCATGAGCATTGCCTATTGATTTTACCAACAGTTTAACAGAGGTCTTTCAATTTAAAAGGTGTACTTTATTTTAAAGATGTGAATTAGTCTTCATTTTTCTCTCTTTGAAGTATTGATTTTAGCTATGTGAAAAAGTTGTGAACTTAATCAATATATGCAAAGAAGCAGAAATCCTAGTGGCATGCATATAAACACTTGATCCCAAACCATTTGATTTAAAATCAGGCTCCTTTAATCTCTAGATATAAGCTCTAATATAGACAGACCGTTTAATTGATTGACACATTAAATATTCTGAAAAACACTATTTTCCTTTATTTTTAAAAGAAAACAACAATGAGAAATAACCCAATTGTAGCTCTTGACCTATGGCAATATTTGTGGGAGCTCTGGTACAGTGCTGAGCCTGCTAGTCACCCCACAATCTCAATTGTCTTCATCTCTTTTTGCTGAAAGTTGAGATGGGGTTAGATAGGTGCACAAGGTAGTTGCCACATAATAGTCTCTTTCAGAGAAGAAAGAAAGAGGGAAGAAAGGTAAGAAGGAGGGAAGAGAGGGAGGAAGGAAGGGAGAAAAGAACAAAGGAAGGAAATAAGGGAGGAAGGAAAGAAAGAAGGGAGGAAGGAAGGAAAGAAGGGAGGAAGGAAGGAAGGGAAGAAACAGCATGGCGTACTTGTTAAAGGTATGGATTCTAAAACTACATTGTTGTTGGGTGCCGTTAAGTCGATTTCAACCCATAGTGACCCCATATGACAGAGTAGAACTTCCTGATAGGGTTTTCTAGGCTGTAATCTTTATTGGAGCAGATAGCCAGGTCTTTCTCCTGCTGAGTAGGTTTGAACTGCTGACCTTGTGGTTAACAGCTGAGTGTTTAACTGTTGTGCCACCAGTCCAAATGCCATCTTGTTAATTTGCTAGCTGTATGTTCTGCAATTTGACCTTCAGTGTTCTTTCTTCTTTCTGAGTCTCAGTTCCTTACGGATGAAATAGCACCTAGACATGTTTTCTATTATCATTAAGGAAAATGCAAATTGAGATGTATGCCACAAATTTTCATATGTAGAATTTTCATTATCATACAGTTCTAAGTATTTAAAAATTCTTATTATGAATAACTTGTTGATAAATTGCTTATTCAAATCATCTGTATCTTTACTATTTAAATATTTTCCCTTTTTTATTGTAATGTAGTTAGATTACAATTTATTTTACATTAGTATTTATGTTCAAAGACATTACAATGTACAGTCACTTGATACAATGTAAAGTCAGTGTGGATAATCTCAGATTAATTACAGTCTTTCAGCATCTCACTGCTCAGGTTACAATTTTTTAAAATAAATTTTTGTTACGGTGAAAAAACATTTGCTATATCAACCATTTTTTGTGTGTACAATTCAGTTACATTAATTACATTCACCATGTTGTGCAACCATCACCACTATCCATTTCCAATTTTTTCCATCACCCTTAATAAAAACCCTGTATCCTTTAACAATACTCTCACATTCCCCCTTCCACAAAATAAAGTAAAATACTCAATAATATCAATTAGGTCTTAAAATTATAATATTTTGGATGTACTGGGTTAAACAAAGTACATTATTAAAATTATTTTCACTTGTTTATTTTTACTTTTTTAATATGACTACTAGAAATTTAAAATTGTCTATGTGGCTCATATTTGTGGCTTGCTTTATACTTTTATTGGATAACACTGGTCTAGAGCAGTGTTTATTTTTAAAACAATTAATCATTTTAAACAGCTTTATTAGAGTATAATTTATATACCAAAAAATTCATCCATGTTAAGCATGCAATACAATGATTTTTATTAAATTTATAGAGTTGCACAACTATAGCAAAATCCAGTTTGATAGCATTTCCCTAAACCTAAAAAATTCCTTTGTGCTCACTTGATAGTCAATACCCTAGAAAGAAAATTCCTAATCTAGCCCTCTGTATTCAAGGATTTCTTGAACCTAGATGAGAAAAATATTATATCTTTATTTTCACTAACCTTTAACTGAAATTTAGCCTTTCCTTCAATTATAAACGTAGACCAGAAATGACCGTAGTATTAGCAGAACTCATGATGCTATCCAATAGAAATAAATGTTATTCCTATATCACATTACGATTGTTGCAAATATCTCAAAATATTTTATAGTCATAAGTAAATTGAAATTATATCAGTTATTACACTTTCTGCTAGATATTATTTAATATTATTTAATATACTAAATAATAACACATTAGTGAAAATGGTGGAATAGGCAACCCCAAAGTCCTGTACCTTCATGTAAACCAAAAAAATCAGGCAAAAACTGTCAGAATCAACTGTGAAACTCTAGAAAACAGTTAATGGTTTACAGCAACCAATCAAACACTGTATCAATAAAAAGCAACTTAAAAAGCTGTGTAGTATTTTTTATTTGCCCTTGTCCATGGTTTTCCTAGCTGGATGCTGGTCTTGAAGATGGAAACCTGCATTCCCAGTCTGGAACCCTGGTCCTTGATTCTGGAGGAGCAGAACAGAGCTTATTTGAAATTATTGTGTTTGTCTGTTCTAACCTGTCTGGGAACCAGCTACAAGTGCTTATCATTGTTGCACCTAAATCAGAAGTCACTCAGGTTAGAAATTTGCAGGTATTCATCAAAAACACTGTAAGGTAAATGAACAGTGTGTAGCTGCCTGGGGTACAATTACAGTTGAGATGTACAATAGAGTGGCGAAAGCCTGAGAGAAAAAGCTGGGGAGAAAGTTTCTTTGGGAATTGAGGGTATTCAAAATTTCCTTGTATAGAGGGGAATTTATAAAGCCAAATATACGCCCAAGGAAGAAACCATGATTAGAAAAGATCTCTGGCTGAGCTTCAGGCTCAGTGTAAGCGAGAAATGAAGGCTAAGGCAGAGTTGTAAGTAGCCTGAATAAGAATTGAATGAGTGCTCTAGTACAGAGCCAAACTGAAAAACTGGGAGAGTCTTTATTTTTGTTTCTTATTTTGTTTTTTCTTTCCATGTGTACTCTTTACTATCTCTCTTTTCTTTATCTTTTGGCTCCTGGTGTTCAAGAACATCTGTGTCAAAACACTAGCTGAAGACAAGCTAAAGGACTTTAGATACCACAAGTGACAAGGAATACAGACTTTAAAAATATAGTTTAGAAAAGTGCTAAACAACAAATACCTGTAGCCTATAGCAGGCTAAAAAAAAAAAAAAATCTCAAATCATAGGAAAGAGGAAGAATGTGATTTCCAGAGTGACCACATTATAATATTCAAAAGGTCCAGTTTTTAAGAAAATATGCAGACAAAGAAAGTATGACCTATTCACAGGAAAAACTATTAGAAATTGACCTCTTAGGAAGCATAGACATCGGATTTACTAGACAATAATTTAAATCAACTGTCTTAAATACACTCAAAGAACTAAAGAAAATTATTTACAAAGAGCTAAAGGAAACCATAGATAAACGAGGAGAATAATGTATGAACAAATAGAGAATATCAAAAGAGAAAAACATTATAAAAAGAAACCAAACAGAAATTCTAGAGCTAAAAAGTACAATAACTGAACTGAAAAAAAAAAATCACTAGTGTGGTTCAAGAGCAGATCTGAGAAGGAAGAAAAAAGAATCAGTGAACTTGAATACAGGTGAAATTGAAATTATCCATCCTGAGGAGCACAAAGAAAAAAGAATGAAGAAAAATTAACAGAGACTGAGAGACATTTGGGACACCATCAAGCACAGGAACACATACATAATGGTAATCCTGGAAGAAGAGGTGAAAGGACACAACTCTGATGCATGCCTTTTCTGACTTTAAACCACACAGTATCCTCTTGTTCTGTTCAAATAACTGTACCTTAATCTATGTACAGGTTCCTCATGAGCACAATTAAGTGTTCTGGAATTCCCATTCTTTACAATGTTATCCATAATTTGTTATGATCTGCACAGTCAAATGTCTTTGTACAGTCAATAAAACGCAGGTAAACATCTTTCTGGTATTCTCTGCTTTCAGTCAAGATGAACTTGACATCAGCAATGATATCCTTCATTCCATGTCCTCGTCTGAATCTGGCTTGAATTTCTGGAAGGTCCCTGTCTATATACTGCTCCAACAGCTCCAACTGTTTTTGAATTATATTCAGCAAAATTTTACTTGATTGTGACGTTAAAGATATTGTTTGATAATTTCTGCATTCTGTCGGATCACTTTTCTTTGGAATGGGCACAAATATGGATCTTTCCCAGTCAGTTGACCACGTAGCTGTCTTCCAAATTTCTTAGCATAGCTGAGTAAGTGCTTCCAGCGCTGCATCCATTTGTTGAAACATCTCAATTGATATTAAATCAATCCCTGGAGCATTGTTTTTTGCCAGTGCCTTCAGTGTAGCTTGGACTTCTTCCTTTGGTACCATTGGTTCTTGATTATATGCTACCTACTGAAATGGTTGAACATTGACCAATTCTTTTTGGTATAGTGACTCTCTCTATTCTTTTCATCTTCTTTTGATGCTTCCTGCATTGTTTAATATTTTCCCCGTAGAATCCTTCAGTATTGGAACTTGAGGCTTGCAATTTTTCTTCAGTTTTTCAACTTGAGAAATGCCGATTGTGTTCTTCCCTTTTGGTTTTCTAACTCCAGGTCTTTGCACATTTCATTGTAACACCCTTTGAAATCTTCTGTTCAGCTCTTTTACTTCATCATTCTTCCATTTACTTTAGCTACTCGAGGTTCAAGAGCAAGTTTCAGAGTGTTTTCTGACATTCATTTGGTCTTTTCTTTCTTTCTTGTCCTTTAATGACCTTTTGCTTTCTTTATGTATGATGTCCTTGATGTCATCTGACAACTCATCTGGTTTTTGGTCACTAGTGTTCAGTGTATCAAATTATTCTTGATATGGTCTCTAAATTCAGGTGGGATATACTCGAGGTCATACTTTGGCTCTTGTGGAATTGTTTTAATTTACTTCAACTTCAACTTGAACTTGCATATGAGCAATTGATGCTCTGTTCTGCAGTCAGCCCCTGGTCTTGTTCTGACTGATGATATTGAGCTTTTCCATCATCTCTTTCCACAGATATAGACAGTTTGATTCTTGTGTGTTCCATCTGGTGAGTTCCATGTGTATAGTCACCATTTATGTTGTTGAAAAAAAGTATTTGCAATGAAGAAGTCATTGGTCCTACAAAATTCTCTCATGCGTACTCTGGTGTTGTTTCTATCACCAAGGCCATATTTTCTAACTACTGATCCTTTTTCTTTGTTTCCAACTTTCACATTCCAATCACCAGCAATTATCAATGCATCTTGATTGCATGTTTGATCATTTTCAGACTGCATAAGTTGGTAAAAATCTTTAATTTTTTCATATTTGGCTTTAGTGGTTGGTTCATAAATTTGTATAACAGTCGTATTAACTGGTCTTCCTTGTAAGCATATGGATATTATCCTATCACCGACAATATTATCCTTCAGGACAGATCATGAAATGTTCTTTTTGACAATGAATGCGATGCCATTCCTCTTCAATTTGTCATTCCTGGCATAGTAGAACATATGATTGTCCAATTCAAAATGGCCAATACCAGTCCATTTCAGCTTACTAATTCCTAGAATATTTGTCTTCAAATGTTCCATTTCATTTTTCACAAATTCCAATTTTTCTGGATTCATACTTTCTACACTACACTTTTGTATTATTAATAGATGTTTGCAGCTGTTTCTTCTCATTTTGAGTCGTACAACATCAGCAAATGAAGGTCCTAAAAGCTTTACACCATCCACATCATTAAGGTCAGCTCTCATTTGAGGAGTCAACACTTCCCTAGTTGTAATTTGAGTGCCTTCTAACCTGACGGGCTCGTCTTCTGGCACTATATCACACAATTCTCTGCTGTTACCCATCAGGTTTTCACTGACCAATTTTTTTTTTTACATGTAGATCACCAGGTCCTTCTTCCTAGTCTGTATTTGTCTGGAAACTCTGCTGAAACCTGTCTCCATGAGTGACGCTGCTGGTATTTGAAATACCAGTAGCATAGCTTCCAGCATCACAGCAACACAAAAGCCACCACAGTACAACAAACTGACAGATGAGTGGTGGGGTAACTACTTAGGTGTATATAAAGTCCAGGATTATTTTGTATTTTGCTTGTAACTTTTAAAAAATTTCCTAGATGACTTACAAAACTACAATGAGATACCGTCTCACCCCAACAAGGCTAGCATTAATCCAAAAAACACAAAATAATAAATGCTTGAAAAGTTGCGGAATGGAACACTTATATACACTGTTGGTGGGAATGTAAAATGGTACAACCACTTTGGAAATCGATTTGACGCTTCCTTAAAAAGCTAGAAATAGAAGTACCATATGACCCAGCAATCCCACTCCTTGGAATATATCCTAGAGAAATAAGAGCTGTCACACGAATAGATATATGCACACCCATGTTCATTGCAGCACTGTTCATGATAGCAGAAAGAGGGAAACAACCTAGGTGCTCATCAGTGTACAAATGGATAAAGAAATTATGGTATATCCACACAATGGAATACTACGCAACAATAAAGAACAACGATGAAGCCATGAAACCTCTTATAACATGGAGGAATCTGGAGGGCGTTATGCTGAGTGAATTTAGTCAGTCACAGAAGCACAAATATCATATAAGATCACTATTATAATAACTCAAGAAAAGGTTTAAATGCAGAAGAACACATTCTTTGATGGTTACTAGGATGGGGAGGGAAGGTGAGGGTTATTCACTAACTAGATAGTAGACAAGAATTATCTTAGGTGAAGGGAAGGACAGTACACACCACAGGGGAAGTCAGCACAAAGGGACTAAACCAAAGCTAAGAAGTTTCTTGAATACAATCAAACACTTCCAGGGACAGAGTAGCAGGGGTGGGGGTCTGGGAACCATGCCTTCAGGGGACATGTAGGTCAACTGGCATAACAAAGTTTATTGAGAAAATGTTCTGCATCCTACTTTGGTGAGTGGCGTCTGGGATCTTAAAAGCTTGCAAGTGGCCATCTAAGATGCATCAATTGATCCCAACCACCTGGAGTAAAGGAGAATGAAGAACACCAAAGACACAAGAAAAGTATTAGCCCAAGAGACAGAAAGGGCCTCATAAACCAGAGACTTCATCAGCCTGAGACCAGAAGAACTAGATGGTGCCCAACTACCACCAATGACTGCCCTGACAGGGAACACAACAGAGAGTCCCTGATGGAGCAGGGGAAGGGTGGGACGTAGAACTTCAATTCTAGTAAATAGTCCAGACTTAATGGTCTGACTGAGACTGGAAGAACTACAGAAAGTATGGCCCCCGGACTCTCTGTCAATCCAGAACTAAAACAATTCTCGAGGACAACGCTTCAGACAAAAATTGGCCTGGACTGTGGGACATAAAATGATACTCATGAAGAGTGTACTTCTTAGTTGAAGTAGATACATGAAACTAAATGGGTAGCTTCCATCCAGAGGTGAGATGAGAAGGCAGAGAGGGTTAGGAGCTGGTAGAATGGACATGAGAAATCAGGGGTGGAAAGGAGGAGTGTGCTGTCACAGTGTAGGGAGAGCAATTAGCGTCACATAGCAATCTTTGTATAAATTTTTGTATGAGACACTAACTTGAATTGTAAACTTTCACTTAAACTACAACAATGAAAAAAATTTCCTAGATGATTTAAAAGAAAATGCTTAAAACAATAATTACAAGTCAATATTAACGGGCACACAATATACAACAATGTAATTTGTAAAATATAAACATAAAGGAGGCGAAGATGAATTTTTGTATGCCACTGAAGCTAAGTTAGTATTAATTCTAACTAGACTGAAGTAACTTTAGAATACTAGTTTTGAAATTTCCATGATAACTACTAAAAAATATCTAAAATATGTACACAAAAGGAAATTGTTTACTGTAAAAATCAAATAAACACAAAAGAAGGCAGTAATAGAGGGAATGAGAGACAAAAAAAGTTATTAGACATACAGCAAACAAATAGAAAAATGGCAGAAATATGACTTTGCTTTTCAGTAATTATTTTAAATGTAAATGGATTAAACTCTGCAATCAAATTGTAAAATGGATAAAAAAGCAACATGGACTAACTATATGCTGTCTACAAGAAACTCACTTTAATCAAGAGACACAAATATGTGGAAAGTAGAAGGATAGAAAAAGATATTTCATGGAAATTGTAACCAAAAGAGAGCTGGGATGGCTAAAGTTATCAAAATAGCAATAAATAAAATACTGTTACAAGAGACAACTAACGATACTATATATTGACAAAAGAGTCAATTTATTAGAAAGGTGTAGCAATTATAAACATATACACACCTAACTACAGAACCCTAAAATATATGAAGCGAACATTGACCAAACTGAAAGGAGAAATAGACAGTTCTACAATAATTGTTGGGAACTTCAACACTCTACTTTCAATAATTGATGTAATTGATGTAACACCTAGACAGAAGATCAATAAGAAAATAGAGGACTTGAACAACAGTACAAACCAAGTAGCCTTGACAGACATAAATAAAACAGTCTAGCCAAAAACTGCAGAATACACATTCTTCTCAAGTGCTCAGGGAGCAATCTTCAGGATAGATCATATGTTAAGCACAAAACAAGTCTCAATAAATTAAAAATTATTGACATCATAGAAAGCATCTTCTCTGACCAGAATGTCAGGAAGCTAGAAATCAATAACAAAAGGAAAACTAAAAAAAGAAAAAAGAAAAAAATCACAAATACGTGGAAATTAAACAACATACTCTTAAATATCCAGTGGAATAAAGAAGAAATCACAAGGGAAAGTAGAAAATACTTAGAGACAAATTCAAAATGCTTAGAGACATATTCAAACTTAGGGTTATAGGAAAAACAGTGCTCAGAAAAAATTATAACAGTAAACAACTACATTAAGAAAGATTCCAAATCAATAACCTAATTTTGCACCTTAAGAAACCAGAGAAAGAAGAGCAGACTAAACTCAAAGCTAGAAGGAAGGAAATAATAAAGAGAAGAGCAGAAATGAAAGATATAGAGAAATAAAAAATAATAGAATCAATGAAACCAAATGTTGGTTCTTTGTAAAGATAAAAGAGAGAGAGAGAGAGAAACTTTAGACTCACAAAGAAAAAGAGGGAGAGAAAAAACACAAGTAACTAAAATTAGAAATTAAAATGTGGACATTATCACCAACCTTATCAAAATAACAAGGATTGTGAGGGAACATTATGAAACATTGTACAGTAATAAACTGGATAATCCAGAAGAAATGGAAAACTGCTAGTAACACACAAATTACTAAAACTGACTCAAGATAAACTGGAATATGGGAACAGACCCACAGCAAGTAAAGACATTTAATCAATAATTTAAAAAATTCCCAACAAAAAAAGTTCAGGATCCGATGGCTTCACTGAAGAAGTCTACCGAACATTTAAAAAATAATTAACCCCAATCAAACTCTTCCAAAAAATAGTAAAAGAACACCTCCTAACACATTCTATGAAATCAGTATTATTTTGATAGTAAAACCAAAGACACTACAACAAAAGAAAACTATAGATTAATATCACCTATGAATATATATAACAAATCCTTAATTAGCACACCAAATCCAACTGCATATTAATATGATTATATGCCATAATCAAGTGGAATTTATTCCAGGAATGCAAGGGGGGTCAACATAAGAAACTCAATCAAAGTAAATCACTATATTAATACAACAAAGGAAAAAGTACACGATTATTTTAATTGGCTCAGAAAAAGCATTTGACAAAACCCAACACCCTTTCATGATAAAAACATTCAGATACCTAGGAGTTGAAGGGAACTTTCTCAGTACAATAAAGGTCATTCATGAAAAACCCACAGCTAATGTCATATTCAATGGTGAAAGACTAAAAGCTTTTCCCATATGATCAGGAACATGACCAGGACGCCCACTTCTATTCAACATAATACTGAAAGTTTTAGCCGGAGCAATTAGGCAAGAAAAGGAAATAAAAGGCATCCAAATTAGAAAAGAAGAAGTACAGTCTATCTCATTATTCATGGATCCCATATATGTGAATTCATCTACTGGTGAAAATTAATACTCGCAGTGCTTTTGTGAACATTCTTGGACAAGCTGTAGGGGTAAATACAAATCAGAAGTAAGAAAGAAAAAAAGAGAGAGGATTAATTCTTGTTTAAAAAAAATAGAAGAGAACTCCCATTTTTCTTAGAGTATTTACTTTAGAAAACTTGTAAGTTCTTTCTCTGCCTCTTTGGAAGAGTGTAAATCTTTTTAAAGACTATGTAAACCTCATCAAGGACCTGGAAGACATTTCTTTGAAATATAACAAATCAAGGAAGAGAGCACCTTGATTGTATCTGATAGCTTTTTGGGAGGATAGGAGCCTAACTTCAGCTGGCGCTTGGCTTTTAAGTTGCAAACCTACCTCTAGTTATAAAGAAATAAGACATTTTTTTTTCCTTTGGATAAAAACAATTAGCAAACATACGCGACTATTCCAATTACCAGGTGAATTTAGGATGATCTATGTATGACAAATGGTGCAATCAAGTCCTCTTACTTGAGAACTAGTTATCATTTACCTTGAAAACATGCATGAAATGGGTTGCATCTGCTTGGTAGTATAAAAGACTAAAATTCCTTTTTGTCTATGTGATCCCTTTAGCTGATTGCCTGTGATGCATATCACATTCTGGTTTAATGCCTAGTCGATAATAAAATTGTTTTTTTTCTCTTCTACTTTTGTGAAGAGTTTGTCTGGGTTGTTGGGAGATTTTTTTAAAATTATATTTCCCCAACAATATGCAGAGTAGTGAAAAATTTGAGTCACCCACTGTACATGTTCCCAGCTGTGGTCTAACACAATGATGCACTGACTTCTTGTTTCAGTTCTCATACTGTAAGTAAGTGTCCTTTTTGTGGTCTATTTAGTGCCATGTTTGTTGCATTTTGTGCTTTATGTTGGCATTTTCACTGTTTAAAATGCCCCCTAAGCATAGTGCTGAAGTGCTGTCTACTGTTCCTAAACCCAAGAAGTCTGTAATACGCCCTATGGAGAAAATATGTGTAAGATAATCTTAATTCAGTCATGAGTTATAGTGCTGCTGGAAGTAAGTTCAATGATAATCAACAATATATATTAACTAAAGTGTCTTTAAACAGAAACACACATAAAGCAAGTAATGTATTGATCAGCTGATCAAAATATGACCAAAGACTCCCAGGAACTTCACTCCTTATTTCCCCTAGAGCAATGGTTCAAAAAAAAAAAAAAAAAAAAAGAAACCAAATCCATTGCTGTAGAGTCAATTCCAATTCATACCGACCCTATAAGACAGGGTAGAACTGCCCCATAGGGTTTCTAGGGAGCGGCTGTTAGACTCAAACTGTCAACTTTTTGCTTAGCAGCCAAGCTCTTAACCACTGCACCACCAGAGCAATGGTTCAATATTTGCTAACTGAGTGTCTTTGATTAATTTACAAAACGTAATTACTGTGACTAATGAAAGCCAACTATAAAACTATGTTTTTTCACAATGACATGATCCTATATATAGAAAATCCAAAGAAACCAAGCAAAGAAAACTACTAGGGCTAATAAATTCAGCAAAGTTGCAGGGTATAAGATCAACACACAAAAATCAGTTGTGTTTTTATACACCAGCAACAAACAATCCAAAAAAGATACTATGAAAACCATTCCATTTACATTAGCTTATAAAAGAATACCCCCACATGTCTGTCAGTTTGTCCTACTGTGGGAGCTTGTGTGTTGCTGTGATGCTGAAGGTATACCACCAGTATTCAAATACCAGCAGGGACACCCATGGTGGACAGGTTTCAGACCATCAATTGCTTATATGTAAGTTCAAGTTGAAGTTGAAGAAAATTAGAACAAATCCACAAGAGCCAAAGTACTAGCTTGAGTATATCACACCTGAATTTAGAGACCATATCAAGAATAGATTTGACCTGTTAAACACCAATGACCAAAGACCAGACGAGTTGTGGGATGACATCAACGACATCATAAATAATGAAAGCAAGAGGTCATTAAAACAACAGGAAAGAAATAAAAGACCAAAATGAGTGTCAGAAAGGACCTGAAACTTGCTCTTGAACATCGAGTATCTAAAGCAAACAGAAGAAATGATGAAGTAAAAGAGCTGAAAGGATTTCAAAGGCCAGCTAGAGAAGACAAAGTAAAGTATCATGATGACCTGTGCAAAGACCTACAGTTAGAAAACCAAAAAGAAAGAACACCATGAGCATTTTTCAAGCTGAAAGAATTGAAAAAATTCAAGCCTCAAGTTGCAATTTTGAAGGATTCTGTGGGCAAAATATTGAACAACACAGGAAGCACCAAAAGAAGATGGAAGGAATACAGAGAGTCACTGTATCAAAAAGAATTGGTTGACGTTCAACCATTTCAGGAGGTAGCATACGATCAGGAACCGATGCTACTGAAGGAAGAGGTCCAAGCCACACTGAAGGCATTGGCAAAAAACAAGCCTCCAGGAATTGATGGAATACCAGCTGAGAAGTTTCAACAAACGGACGGAGCTCTGGAAGTGCTCACTCATCTATGCCAGGAAATTTGGAAGACAGCTACCTGGTCAACTGACTGGAAGAGATTCATATTTACGCCTATTCCCAAGAAAGGTGATCCAATAGAATGCAGAAATTATTGAACAATATCATTAATATCACACAAATAAAATTTTGCTGAAGATCATTCAAAAGTGGCTGCAGCAGTACATCAACAGGAAACTGCCAGAAATTCAAGTCAGATTCAGAAGAAGACATGGAACCAGGGATGTCATTGCTGACGTCAGACAGATCCTGGCTAAAAGCAGAGAACGCCAAAAAGATGATTACTTGTGTTTTATTGACTATGCAAAATTCGACTATGTGGATCATAACATATTATGGATAACATTGTGAAGAATGGGAATTACAGAACATTTACTTGTGCTCATGAGCAACCTGTGCATAGATCAAGAGGCAGTCATTCAAACAGAACAAGGGGATACTGCGTAAAGTCAGGAAAGGCGTGGGTTAGGGTTGTATCCTTTCGCTACACTTATCCAATCTGTATGCTGAGCAAATAATCCGAGAAGCTGGACTATATGAAGAACGGGGCATCAGGATTGGAGAAAGTTTCATAACAACCTGTGTTATGCAGATGACACAACCTTGCCTGCTGAAAGTGAAGAGGACTTGAAGCACTTACTGATGAAGATCAAAGACCACAGACTTCAGTGTGGATTGCACCTCAACATAAAGAAAACAAAAATCCTCACAACTGGACCAATAAACAACATCATGATAAAAGGAGAAAAGATTGAAGTTGTCAAGGATTTCATTTTACTTGGATCCACAATCAAGGCCCATGGAAGCAGCAGTCAAGAAATTAAATGATGCATTGTATTGGACAAATCTGCTGCAAAACACATCTTTAAAGTTTTCAAAAAGCAAAGATGTCACCTTGAAGACTAAGATGTGCCTGATCCCAGACATGGTGTTGGCCATAGCCTCATATGCATGGGAAAGCTGGACGATGAATAAGGAAGACTGAAGAAAAATTGATGCATTTGAATTATGGTGTTAATGAAGAATATTGAATATACCTTGTACTGCCAGAAGAAAGAATAAATTTGTTTTGGAAGCTGCACAGTCAGAATGCTCCTTAGAAATGAGAATTGTGAGACTTTGTCTCAAGTACTTTGGACATGTTATCAAGAGGGATCAATTCTTGGAGAAGGACATCATGCTTGGTAAAGTAGACGGTCACTGAAAAAGAGAAATACTCTCAAGGAGATAGATTGACACAGTGGATGCAAAAACGGGCAAACACTGCAATGATTGTGAGGATGGCGCAGGACCGGGCAGTGTTTCGTTCTGTTGTACACAGAGTCGCTTCGAGTCGGAACTGACTCGATGGCACCTACCTAACAACAACAAATCGCTTAATATGTAAGAGGTGTTCTTTTGGGGTAATAAAAATGTTTTGAAACTATATGGAGGTGGTGGCTGCACAACATTGTGAATGTAGTAAATACCACTGAATTGATCATTCTAAGATGGTTAAATTTATGTTATATGAATTTCATTTCAATAAAAAGGAGCCACATTGTTTTAACTAGTGAGTGATCAATGTGAGCCACATTATATCTCCATTGGACAGTTCTGGGTAGAAAATCTTAGCCAAATTAAACTAGACTCAGAGTTTCTAATTTAGGATCCATGAACGGGCTTTGAGAGGTCTATAACCTCCCTTGAAATTATATGCAAAACTGAATGAGAATGTGCATGTGTGTGTTTTGTTTTATCAAATTCACAAAGGTTTCCAAAATCTCCCCACTCTAAAATAGATTAAAAACAACTCGTCAGATCACAAAATTTAGTGATTTCGTATTGTCATAGACCAAATCATACAATGTGGAATTTCTAAAGCAAATCTTGAAACTCAATCATGGGTTTAAGAATTCATACATTCATTCAATTAACAATTATTGCATAATTACTAGAGTAGCAATCACTGTGGTTGCCAATCATTTCTAGTAAGGTGTGACTGCAAGGCATAAAAAGAGTGACAAGGGTATATAAAAATGAATGGTCAGATTCTGGGTTGTCAGAAATGATATGGATAGTTCAAATTCATAAACTCGTATAATTCATGCCACAGTCAGTCAAACTAAAAATTTATATAATGTCTCAAAAAGAGAATTCTACTGCAGTGAGAAGAGAACAAAGGAGGCCTCATGATAACTGAAAAGGCACTTGTGTTGAAACTCACTTTAAGAAAATGCATTTTAAGTTATACAACTCAGAATTCTTTGTGCTTTATTCTTTCTAAACTGCTTTTACACACATTTTTTCATTTGATCTTAACAACAAGTCTATGCATTAAGCAAGGCAGATAAAATCATCTCCATTTGGTTTATGGGGCAGACAGACTGACTCCTGCTCAGATGCTAAGAAGGAAGCATCTCCATCCATCTCAGAAGCAAAATGTAGTTGCAACTTTAGTTTTATCTTTGCCACTAATTTCCTTCCTATTCTCATGAATTTGCCAATACGTACTTCTCTCTGACTAAGTGCCTCCAATCCATTTACCTCTTTTCTCAGCTTTGTTTTGGCCCTGAGCACCAGCCTGAAATTCACTCCAAAGATAAGCATAGAAGCTGAACTTTCTCTAAAACAGAGAACCACAGATAGGGGGTTTTATTCCAGACAGAGGGGTATACTTTTTCCTGAAATAAAAATCTGGTAGGCAATGAAGTGAATAATAAAACAAATTTGACGTTAATAGTTTTCTTGAAAAATATCCAAAGATAAGGATAAGGTTGTATAAAAGTTATTGTGGGAGGTGGGGCAAAGATGGCAGAATAGTCAGGCACTTTGTGTCATCCCTTTTACAACAAAGAACAAAAAACAAGTGAATCAGATATATATGACAGACTAGGAACCCTAATCATCAAAGACAAAGCTGAAGAATCAGACTGAGGGACAGGTAGACGGAAAGACAATTCAAAAACAGCGGAAACAGGGAATTACAGATCATAGGATAGCTGGCCTCCTGCTAGCTGAATCTGCACAGCACACAGGTTGAGGCAAGCAGCAACATCCCAAGTTGAAACCCACCCCATTTGGTGCAGCCAAATAGCGGCGAATCGGCATGCACCTCCATAACCAGAAAGGAGTGACACAAGATCAATGAGAGTTAAGTGCAAGCCGCCAAACCACCACATATACACCATAACCCTTCCTCCACCAGAGCTCAACAGCCAAGGATTACTTCCTTCTCTTCATCCATCCCCTCACCGCTCCCACAACACTCTGGTGGAATTCAACACCACCACACTCCCTAAGCTGGGAACTCATGGCCGGAGGCACCCACTCCTTAACCCAGCCACTGGCATAGGGGATCCACGGACTTGCAGTGCCCTTCATCCCTGCCAAACACTAGTGCCTTCTCGGCTAACCTGACACTGCATGCCTTCATTAGGACAAAACAGGCAGGGCATCCTCCTGAAGCCCATTTTCACCTGCAATAGCCAAGTGGGAGCTAGAGATCTGTGACACTTGACAGTGTCCCACTCATTAAGAAGGGGCCTCACCCACCCACACAGGGGGCCTGAGGGCTGGCAGTACCACACACTCCATGTAGCCGCCTACAACAGAGGCCTGCGGATTAGTGGTGCCTCCCAGTCACTCCAGCCAATACTACTGGGTGTCCAAGGACCAGTTGCAAGACTTCCTGCCCCACTATGTGATCTAGTGGACAGGGGCACACCCTCCATCTGGGCACCTGGGGGCAGCTGACAGCCCCCTGTTTTGTCCCCCACATTGCCCCACACTGCAACCATAGACCTGTGCCTGCTCTGAACACCCTCATGCAGCCCTGCCTGCCCAGGAATGTAGATGAGAATCTCCACACCACACACTCGGTGACTGACAACCAATATTACTGAAGCTATTTCAGAGCATAGAAAAGGAATACTCTTGAATTCATTCTATGAAGACAGCATAAACCTGATACCAAAGCCAGGCAAAGACACCACAATAAAAGAAAACTACAGACCATTATCCCTCATGATCATAGATACAAAAAAACTCAACAAAATTCTAGCTAATAGAATTCAACAGCATATCAAAAAATAATACATCATGACCAAGGGAGATTCACACCAGATATGAAGGGATGATTCATCAGAAAATCAATCAATGTAATCCGCAACATAAGTAAAACAAATGAATCACATGATCATATCAACTGACACAGAAAAGGCATTTGACAATGTCCAACACCTATTCATGATAAAAACTGTCAGTAAAATAGGAATAGAAGGGAAATTCCTCGACACGATAAAGGACTGAAAGCATTTCCCTTGAGAACAGGAACCAGATAAGGATGCCCTTTATCACCTCTCTAACTCAGCACTGTGCTGGAAGTCCAAGCTAGAGTAATAAGACAAGAAAAAGAAATAAAGGACATTCAAATTGGTAAGGAAAAGGTAAAACTATCCCTATTCACAGAATCCACAAGAAAGCTACTGGAACTAATAGACGAATTTTACCAAAGTAGCAGGGTATAAGATTAACATACAAAAATCAGTTGGATTCCTCTACACTAACAAAGAGAACTTCGAAAAGGAAATCACCAAAACCATTTGCAACAGCGCCCAAGAAGATAAAGTACTTAGGAATAAATTGAACCAGAGACTTAAAAGACCAATACAAAGAAAACTACAAGACATTACTGCAAGAAACCAAAGGAGATGTACGTAAGTGGAAAAATATACCATGCTCATGGATAGGAATACTCAACATTGTAAAACTATAAATTCTACCCAAAAGATCTACAGATACAATGCAATCCTGATTCAAAATCCAACAGTATTCTTTAACGAGATGGAGAAACAAATCACCAACTTTATATGGAAAGAGAAGAGGCCCCAGATAAATAAAGCATTTCTGAAGAAGAACAACAAAGTGGGAGGCCTAACACTACCTATTTTAGAACCTATCACAAGCCATGGCAGTCAAAACAGCTTGGTATTGGTACAACAGCAGACATGTAGACCAATGAAACTGAACTGAGAACCCAGACGTAAATCTATCCATGTATGAGCAGTTGAGGATCCCTGGTGGCAAAATGGTTAAGTGCTTGGCTGCCAACCAAAAGGTCAGCAGTTCAAATCCACCAGCCACTCCTTGGAAACCCTGTGGGGCAGTTCTACTTTGTCCTATAGGGTTGCTATGAGGCGGAATTAACTCGATGGTAATTTTTTTTTTTAATGATCAGTTGATATTTGACAAAGGGCCAAAGTCCATTAAATGAGAAAAAGACATTATCTTTAACAAATGGTGCTGGCATAACTGGATGTCCATCTTTAAAAAAATGAAACAAGATCCATACCTCACACCATACACAAAAACTAACTCAAAATGCATCGAAGACCTAAATATAAAATCTAAAATGATAAAATGGAAGAAAAAATAAGAACAATGCTAGGAGCCCTAATACATGGCATAAATAGTATACAAACCATAACTAACAATGCACAAACACTAGAAGAGAAGATAGATAATTGGAAGCTCCTAAAAATTAAACACTTATGCTCATCAAACAACTTCACCAAAAGAGTAAAAAGAGAACCTGCAGACTGGGAAAAAATTTTTGGCTACGACATATCCAACAAGGGTCTAACCTCTAAAATCTACAAATTATTTGAACATCCCAATAACAAAAAGACAAATAATCCAATTAAAAAATGACCGAAGAATATGAACACACACTTCACCAAAGAAGACATTCAGATGGCCAACAGACACATGAGAAAATGCTTGCGATCATTAGCCATTAGAGAAATGTAAATCAAAACTACAATGAGATACCATTTCACCCCGACAATACTGGCACTAATCAAAAAAACAGAACATAATAAATGTTGGAGAGGTTGCCAGAAGATTGAAACTCTTTTGCACTGCTGGTAAAATGGTACAATCCCTTTGGAAAACAATATGGTGCTTCTTTAAAAAAGCTAGAAATAGAAATACCATGCAATTCAGCAATCCCACTCCCAGGAATATACCCTAGAGAAATAAGAGCCGTGACATGAATAGACACATGCGCACCCATGTTCATTGCAGCACTATTCACAATAGCAAAAAGATGGAAACAACCTGAATGCCCATCAAAAGATAAATGAATAAACAAATTATAGTACATACACACAATGGAATAGGCAATGATAAAGAACAATGATGAATCTGCAATACATCTCACAACATGAATGTATCTGAACAGCATTATGCTGAATGAAATAAGTCAGTCACAAAAGGACAAATATTGTATGAGACCACTATTATAAGAACTCAAGAAAGGGTTTAGACACACGCACTAAAACATTTTTTAATGGTTAAGAGGGTGGGGATGGAGGAGGAGAGGAAATCACTAACTAGATAGTAGACAAATCTCAACTTTGCTGAAAGGAAGGACAGCACACAATATAGGGGAAGTCAGCACAACTGGACCAAACCAAAAGCATAGAAATTTCCTAGACACATGCAAACACTTCAAGGGACCAAGGAGCTGGGGCTGGGGGCTGAGGACCATAGCCTTGGGGGACACCTAGGTCAATTGGCATAACATAGTTCATAAAAAAGATGTTTTACATCCCACTTTGGTGAGTAGCGTCTGGGGTTTTAAAAGCTTGCTAGCGGCCATCTAAGATACATCTATTGATTCCATCCCACCCTGAGCAAAGGAGAATGAAGAAAACCAAAGACACAAGGAAAGCATTAGCCCAAAGGACTAAAGGACCACATGAACCAGAGACTCCACCAGCCTGAGACCAGAAGAACTAGATGGTGCTCGGCTACCACCAAAGACAGCTTTGACGGGGATCACAACAGAGAGTCCCGGAGAGAACGGAAAAAATGTAGAACAGAATTCAAAAAAAGACCAGACTTACTGGTCTGACAGAGACTGGAGGAATCCCCAAGACTATGGCCTCCAGACACCCTGCTAACTCAGAACTGAAGCCACTCCTGAAGCCCACTTTTCAGACAAAGATTAGACAGGCCTATAAAATAAAAGACACACGTAGGGAACGTGTTTCTGAACTCAATTAAATATGTGAGACCAAATGAACAACTCTTGTTCAAAAGCAAGACAAGAAGGCAGGAAGGGACAGGAACTGGACGAATGGACACAGGGACCCCAGGGTGAAAGGGGAAGCTTGCTGTCACATTGTGGGTATTGCAAACAATGTCACAAAACAATATGTGTATACAATTTTGAATGCGAAATTAACTTGAGTTGTAAACTTTCACATAAAGCACGATAAGATTTAAAAAAAAGAAAAGGTATTGTGATATACTGTCTAGATCCTCTCTCTGGGAATGACAGCTCTAGCTTTCAACCATCTTCAGGGACTTCAGCTGAACAGAGCCATCTTGCCCAAGATTATACTTCCTTCCTTGAGTGTCCTGCATCCGATGACTGACTGATATAAAGACTTGTCCTCCTGCCCCAATTCAAGACAGTTAGGGAGAGCCATCTTGTTTTCACAACACCTCGTAGAGTTCAGCGGAGCTTACATCGAGACTGCCTTACAGCTCAACTTTTCCTCTACCAAATCCTTTTTCCTTACGTTCACTTCCACAGGTTTTGGCTCCAAGAGCATTACCTAATAAATCTACCATATGCTAATCTTTTCAGGAGCTGCTTCCTGGGGAATTAAGATATTAGAATGAGATTTGGAGTTGATCATCTTCTGCCTGGTGGGTAATGAGACCTCCATCATTGGTCATAGGTGGAGCTCAGATAACCCCTGAAACAAGTCAGTAGTGCAATTATTAAAAGGTTTGCATGTGGTAAACTGGGATAGCATGTTATTGGAAAATAATGTAGTATGGTGTAGCTGATTTTTGAGATATACGGGTGAAATGCCAACTCTAAGGGTTGTGGAATTTGGTTTATCTTGCTAATCTCAATTTACATTTTGGAAAAAAAGTATGAGAAAAGGCTGAGAAAGATTAGTTAATGATTAAAGACCATATTGTAAAGCCAGAAGGCCTTCCTGGTATCATAAATAGGCTGTCTTCTCTTTCAGCAGAAGGGCAGCGAAAGTTGAGAGCAGGGCTAGGAACTTAATTTTAAGAGTAGCTGCGTTCCAAAGAATTTAAAGTTCCAACCAAGGACAATCTGCTTTGCCAAGATCAAGACCTCTGTTGTGAAGGAAGTGTACATTGACACATTGGATGAGACTATCTGGATTGATGCTCCTAAAAATCTTGAATCTTTAGATCCCCCTGAAACTTCTGAGCATATAGAAGAGGGACACTCCGCCCTAGTAAAGTCTAGTGCCTTCTCTTGTTTGAAGACAATGCAAGAGACTCTCCCTTGCAAGGAAACATGCACTCCTCTCATCTGCCCCACACCCCTTCATGGTTACTAAGCTCATAACTAGATTTACATTTCAACTTCACCCAGCCAGGGTGTGATGGGCCTGGTAAATAAGGAAAGAGACTGTAATAAACACATATTCTATGTGTAAGATTGTCTCTCCTATAGCCATCATCACTATTCAATGACTTTCAGAATATTTGACTTACCAGCATGGGATCCCATATAATACTGCAACAGACTAAGTGACTCACTTCACAGCAAAGGAGTTGTGACAGAAATTCTTCATATGGTGCCGTGTCTGCAACTGAAAGACTACTTGGGTTGTGAAACCAAGGTGAGGAAGTAGAATTTGACACACTTACCATCATGCCCCAGGGACCCATTTGGGGAATTTATGCTTCTCATTCCTGCAACTCTGGGCTCTGTGGGCTTAGAGGTCCTGGTTACCAAAAGGGAATGTTTCTACCAAGCAACACAGTAAAAGTCCAATTGAACTATAAGCTGTGATTCCTGCCTAGGCATTTTGGAATTCTTGTGTCAAGGGACCAGAAAACAAGAAAAGGGGTCACCATCTTGGTAGGGGAAAATGACACAGATCATTAAGAGGAGATAAAAGTTTTCTTACACAGTAGTGGCAGGAAAGAATATGTTTGGCACACAGTTGATCCTCTGGGTGCCTAGTGGTACTCCCTTGTTCAATTGTGATGGTAAATAAATAAGTTCGGCAACACCAATCTGGGACAGGCATGGTACTCAGGGCCTCAGTGATGAGAGTCTGGGTCACAACACCAGATAAGTCACTGAGACCAGCAGAGATGCCTCTTTCCTGAATAATCCACATCCAATTGACTGATCCACGGGTGTAAAGGCTGGGCTCACTTTTCCTAACTTGGATCAGCTCTGGAGAGTCATCCCACCTTCAGAATTCCCTATAAAGTCAACTAAGGCTTCTGTTGAGAGTTCAGCATAATTTGACCTCTCCCTCTGCCCAATCCTACTTCTTTCTCTTCATCTCTATAGGTGGTTGATCTCAAAAGCATTCCCTAATAATCTTCCCTCATGTTGATCCCCATCTCTTAGGCTGCTTCACAAGAAACTCAACCTGTGACAGAGAGTTAGAGTAATTATAAATCAAGATAGAAAAGATGATATGCTCCTTCCATTTAAATAGAAAGTACAGTAGAGAAAAACTAATACATTAAGCCTTTCCTTATCAATTATCTCATGTAGTTCCCACAACAACACTGTAAGGCAGTAGGAAAGACTATCCTTTGTTCAGAGAAATCTGAAGCTTGAGAACCAATATGCTCAAAATTACATGATTAGTCACAGAGCTGAGCTGATGAAGAGCTGTTCTTTACTCAGTTTCAAATAATGATTACTGAGTGCCCTCTAAATTCCTGGTACTTTATTCAGAAAATTGACATGGTTATCCATATTTTTATAGATAAAGAAACTGACTTAAAGATATTAAGCAACTGATCCAGGATCAAACAACTAGTAAGTTGTAGAGCTAGGATTGTCTGACTCAGGTCAAGTGTTTTTCCCACTAACCCACAATTGATTATACCTTTTTCTGAAGGAAAATGTTATTGAGACTGAATTTGGTGGGCTTACAGTTGTATGCATTGCTTAACTACAGGTCTAACTACTATTGTTCTCAAGATGTATGATAGGAAGATGTGTAACCTATGAGCTTTTTCCAAGGTACAATTTCAAAATGTATATTCAATACTATGATACACTTTTTCTTTGGAAAATGAATAAAACATTGTTTTCATACATACTATGGAAAATAAAGCTTGACACAATTTCCCTGGCTACTGGGAATTATGCAAAACGTAACAATGATTCTCAATGCATATGCATAAAGAAAATGAATCTCAGAATTTTCAAGCATAGACATTAAATTTTGTGTTTATCAAAAGGCTTTCAAAACACTGAAGAATACTCTTTTATACTATTCCTCTTTCACTATAGATAAACTAGCACATCTTCAATGAAACTTTGAAAAGATAAAATTAAGTTCTATGTGGACCATTAGTAAATGTTACATATAATGTTACATCTTGCCTAATGTGACATGAACCTCTAATACCGTCTGATAGTGAGTAATTAATTCAACAAATATTTATAGAGCTATGTGTCAGACCCTGTACTAACGGCTGGGGATGGATGAGTTAAGTGATCCATAAGCTTCATGTCATAAAGCCTTTCCTATACACTAATGACCAAAAACCAGAAGAGTAGTAGGATGACATCAGGACAGCAAAGAAAGACAGGAAAGTAGGAAAAGACCAAAATAGATGTCAGAAGAGACCTGCAACTTGCTCTTGAATGTAGAGTAGCTAAAGCAAATGGAAGAAATGATGAAGTAAAAGAGCTGAACAGAAGATTTCAAGGGGCAGCTAGAGAAGACAAAGCAAAGTATTATAATGAAATGTGCAAAGACCTGGAGTTAGAAAACCAAAAGGGAAGCACGTGCTCAGCATTTCTCAAGGTGAAAGAACTGAAGAAGAAATTCAAGACTTGAGTTGCAATATAGAAAGATTCAATGGGCAAAAAATTGAAGGATGCAGAAAACATCAAGGGAGAAGGTGGAAGGAATACACAAAGTCACTGTATGAAAAAGAACTGGTCGATGTTCTACCACTTCAAGAGGAAGCATATGATCAAGACTCAATGGTATTAAAGGAAGAAGTACAAGCTGCACTGAAGGCACTGGAGAAAAACAAGGATTCAGAAATTGGCAGAATACCAACAGAGATGCTTCAACAAATGGATGCCACTCTGGAAGTGCTCGTTCAGCTATGCCAAATGATTTGTAAGACAGCTACCTGGCAACTGACTGGAAGAGATCCATATTCCTGCACATTCCAAAGAAAGATGATCCAACAGAGTGATGAAATTGTCAAAAATATCATTACAATCACATGCAGCTAAATTTTTGCTAAGGATAATTCAAAAATGGCTATAGCAGTACATCAACAGGGAACTGCCAAAAATGCAAGCCAGATTCAGAAGAGGACGTGGAATGAGGGAAATCATTGCTGATGTCAGATGGATCCTGGCTGAAAGCAGAGAACACCAGAAAGATGTTTACCTGTGTTTTATTGACTATGTAAAGGCATTTGACCGTGTGGATCATAACAAATTATGGATAACATTGTGAAGAATGGAAATTCCAGAACACTTAATTGTGCTCATGAGGAACCTCTTCATAGACCAAGATGCAGTCATTCAAACAGAATAAGCGGGAGGTGGGGCCAAGATGGTAGAGCAGCCAGGATGCTTCCTGTGGTCCCTCTTACAACAAAGACCCCAAAAAACAAATGAATCGATTATATGACAATCTAGGAGCCCTGAACATCAAAGACAAAGTTGAGGAGTCGGACTGACCGGCTGGGGGAGGGAGAGACCGTAATCAAAAAAGAGCAGGAGTGACAATATTAATCTCTGACAAAACAGACTTTAAAGAAAAATCCACCACAAAGTATAAGGAAGGGCACTATATAGTGATTAAAGGGATGATCCATCATGAAGACATAACCATAATAAACATGTACCCACCCAAAGGCAGGGCTCCAAAATACATAAAACAAACTCTAAGAACATTGAAAAGAGAAATAGACAGCTCCACAATAGTAGGAGACTTCAACACACACTTTCGGTGAAGGACAGAACATCCAGAAAGAAGCTCAGTAAAGACACAGAAGATCTAAATGCCACAAGCAACCAACTTGATCCCATAGACATATACAGAGCATCCATCCAACAGCAGCCAAGTATACTTTCTTTTCTAATGCACATGGCACATTCTCCAGAATAGACTACATATTAGGCCACAAAGCAAGCCTTAACAGAACCCAAAACATTGAAACGTTACAAAGCATCTTTTCTGACCATAAAGCCAAAAAGCTAGAAATCAGTAACAGAAAAAAGTAAGGAAAAAAAAATCAAATACATAGAAACTGAACAACACCTTGCTCAAAAACTACTGGGTTATAAAAGAAATCAAGGATGGAATAAAGAAATTCACAGAATCAAATGAGAATGAAAACACATCCTACCAGAACCTTTGGGACACAGCAAAAGCAGGACGTGGAACCAGGGATATCATTGCTAATGTCAGAGGGATCCTGGCTAAAAGCAGAGAATACCATAAATATGTTTACCTGTGTTTCATTGACTATTAAAAGGCATTTGGCTGGGTGGATCATAACAAATTATGGATAACACAGCGAAGAATGGAAATTCCAGAACACTTAACTGTGCTCATGAGGAACCTGTACATAGACCAAGAGGCAGTCATTTTAATGGAACAAGGGGATACTGCATGGTTTAAAGTCAGGAAATGTGTGCATCAGGATTGTATTCTTTCACCATACTTGTTCAATCTGTATGCTGAGCAAATAATCCAAGAAACTGGACTATATGAAGAAGAACGAAACATCAGAATTGGAGGAAGACTCATTAACAACCTGTGATATACAGATGACACAACCTTGTTTCCTGAAAGTGAAGAAGACTTGAAGCGCTTACTAATGAAGATCAAAGACCACACAGCCTTCAATATGGATTACATCTCAACATAAAGAAAACAAAAATCCTCACAACTGGACCAATAAGCAACATCATGATAAACAGAGAAAAGATCGAAGTTGCCACGGATTTCATTTTACCTGAATCCACAATCAACGCCCATGGAAGCAGCAGTCAAGAAATCAAACGACGCATTGTATTGGACAAATCTGCTGCAAAAGACCTCTTTGAAGTGTTTAAAAGGAAAGATATCACCTTGAGGACTAAGGCGCACCTGACTCAATCCATGGTAATTTCAACCACCTCATACACATGTCAAAGTTGGACAATGAAAGAGGAAGACCAGCGAAGAATTGATACATTTGAATTATGGTGTTGGCAAAGAATATTGAATATACTATGGGTTGCCAGAAAGAGGTACATCTAGAATGCTCCTTAGAAGGGAGGATGGTGAGACTGTCTCACTTACTTTGGACATGTTATCAGGAGGGACCAGTCCCTGGAGAAGGACATTGTGCTTGGTAAAGTAGAATGTCAGCGAAAAAGAGGAAGACTCTCAATGTTATGGCTGAAAACAATGGGCTCAAATATAGCAATGATTGTGAGGATGGTGCAAGACAAAGCGATGCTTTGTTCTGTTGTACATAGGGTCACTAGGAGTCGAAATGGACTCGATGGCACCTAACAACAAGAACAACATATAATATGACAACAATTACACATTACATTTTTAAAACCCTTGCAACTGAACTCTTTGAGCTCAAGGGCTGTGTCTTTGGCTTCTTCCACATTCCTCAGTGTGTAGTACAAAACTTGTAACCTTTGCCAATATTGGAATTACTGCGTTCCATGATTTCTCAGAGACTGAAGAGCAAGGTTAACCAAAATTTCAAAAAGAAATCTTAAATTCTTTAGTACTACTTCAAAAGCCTAAGAAAACAATAAAGTTGAACAGCAATTTTCATAGATGTCAATGAATTGGTTCAAACACAAATTTAAATAAATTATTGAGATTAACAGAAATGTCTAATTATCCATCTTTTTTTTGTAGGCTATACACGACTGGTGAAATTAATAGTGCCTGATACAACATGTTAGAAGATGTTGTTTTTCCTAGCAATTAGACCATGAGAATTTTCTTATATCTTTAAATAAGGATAGCTGTGTGTGCTCACACACAGTATTTCAGATAAAACGGAGTAACCTAATTACAAAATTACCTGCTTTCCTGTTTATTTATGCAGTCTGCAGAGTACATATAATTAGATCTGTGAGCATAGAGTCATGTCCAAGGGAGGATAGACATGAGATACCCGTCTGCTTTCAGAACGTTTGAGGCAAGTATATTCATACAGCCATAAAACTGTAGAATAGCTACAGAAAGGAAATTTATCTGACAAGGAATGTGATTAGGCAGGTTGGCTCCAGCCACAAATTTACAGCAGCTAGAGAATCAGATATAGCAGTCCTAAATTCAACCTACAATTGTTCTTAGAGAAGTTATTCATTAGGTCTCATCATAAAGGTCTTCTTTTACTCATTCTGGCCTTCATGGTTCACTCCAATGGTACAATATTCTAATATAAATAAAAGTTTTTGCCTGTATAGAATATACATTTAGGACCTGTGAAGATTACTGTTATTCTGTTATTCCTTGATGGATTTTAATTAACAACATTCACTGACTTTACAATTCTTTAATTTTTGAACAACCTTCACATACACATACCTGATGGTCAGATGCAATGTCACCTCAGAAACAGAAAGGCACGGCTTCATTTATATATTGGATGTTCTAACTCTGCCTGTTGACATTAGCTAGTTAATCATAATATTAAACTGAAGTTATATCTAATGATGAATATGTTGAAAAGATGTGCTTTGTAACCGGCTCTAGAGAGGTATTGGAACACACACATTGGAAGAGATTCAGTTATGTAAATTTAATGATATTTTAAATGTTTATTGTGCATCTATGGTTTAAATGCACTCAGAATGGATTTTAGACTCAGTTATAACTTATTTATACATACAAATTTTTAAAAACCTTAAGAGAGAAAATATACAACAGGTTGTCTCATTATTTTCTCACTTTCTGTCTCTTGGGCTTTCCATTTCTTGCATATCTCAAAAAATAATCTCAAATCAAAATCTGACATATTCCCTAGAATCTTATTTTCAAAACACTTTACGCATTTAGGAGTACTGTGTTGAATATAATCTTGATTTAAGGGAAAAAGAACAGAAACAATTAAGGAACTTGAAATGTATGGCATAATATGCCAGGGTATGGGTTGAAGAGATCACAAGCACCTGATGAAATGGGTCATAGGTAGCCCTTAGCAGCATGAGTGGCTAAGTGACGTAAAATTATTGGAGTCCAAAATCAGTCAGAGTCAAAAGTTCAGGTTGTCAGGACAAGAAAAAATGAGTAATTAATTTTCAGGTGTTTAGGGAAGCCAAAATGTTCAGAGAACAAAATATCATACCTCTTTATCTATTTAATTAACATTTTTAATTTATTCTCCATTGAGCTTACTTATCATATGTCAGCACTGTTTTAAGTACTTTACAATTTTTTTAGTTCATTTTGTCTTCACAAGAACCCTATGAGGTAGGTATAATGTTTATAGGCACAGAGGTTGTAAGAAAATCTCCCAGTTTCAGATACCTAGTAAGTGGAATAGCCTGGGTTTAAACCTCATTCTGGAATCTGTGCTATTAATCACTATATGCTATGCTGCCTTTAAAGGATTATTGTTTTTCTGTTTAAAACAAACCGATACAGCTGCTCACTCTTAACAACAAAATGAGGATAATAAATGAAACTCTTCCTCCTGCAGTCTCAGAGTTCTGTGAGAGATTTCAGAAGCTGAGACCAATACAAGGGGGAACAGGAAGTGTCTCCACATTCCAAAGCAAGGTGTTAGACCATGTTTTCAGGACATGCTAAAATGTAAAAGCAAGTCTCCCAAGCATCAGCAATGATCCATGTTCAGCCTACATAAGTTTTTCCGGATGGGGTACAGAGCTCACAGGAGAAAACATTTGGAGTGGGTTGTCAGTGTTTTATGGCAGTATTACTTAGCCTCACTTTAAGCCAGTTGAGAGAGGGAGTTTCTATAGTGCCACCCAGTTAGGTTGCCCTGCATCTCTGGGTGTCTGAAGGGCAGAGGGCCTGGTGCTGAATCACACCTATAAAAGGCTAAAAAGTCAAGAGCCTGAGACTAGCTCAGCCAGAGATGATAAAATTAAAAGATGATGCATCTGGAGCAAGTTGTACTTTTCCCAACAGAGAAGAGAATGACATCCAGGAGTGAAGCGCTCCCATCAAAGCGACTGTGAGAAAACCATAAGTAGCCATGAGGAGAGGCATTACCCAGGGAGAGGTCTCCAGTGGAAGATCTCCAAGAAATATTCGTAAGTGCCCCACAAAGAGTACAATGCAGGTGTAAAGAGAAATGAAGGAGATATCTATATAAAGCTATGAAATTATCTCCTTAACATATTAAAAAATGAAAAAGGCCAAATACAGGGTAATGTTTCTTAGTATATTAATTTTATGAAAGAAATGGGGGAGTAATATGAAAATAGCTGATAGATATACATTCAGATATAGAGAATTATGGATAAAGATGGGAAGTTAGACATTTCTGAATATCCTTTTTTGAATTTTTGAACATGTAAATATTTTACATAGTTAAAATGACAAAATTAAATCAAAATAACATTTTGACTTACCCTACCTATATATCAAATTGGAGGTATAAGCATTTAAAGAAGACCTATTTCAAATGACTTTAAAACATGGGTTATGCACTAAGGACAAAAGGAACTGCAAAGAACTCTAAAACCTGAATTCTGTATTCTTATATTAGTAGTGTTATTAGTATAAAAAAAAACAAAAAATGAAACAGCAAAATGAAAATGAAGAGGCCTTGAAGCACTTATTGATGAAGATCAAAGACTGCAGCTTTCACTATGGGTTATACTTTAACAAAAAGAAAACAAAAATTTAAACAACTTGACCAATAAGCAACATCATGATAAGCAGAGAAAAGATTGAAGTTGTCAAGGATTTCATTTTACTTGGATTCACCATCAACATCCATGGAAGCAGCAGTCAAGAAATCCAATGACTCATTGCATTGTGCAAATCTGATGCAAAAGACCTCTTTAAAGTGTTGAAAAGACAAGACGTCACTTTAAGGATTAAGGTGTGCCTAACTCAAGCTAAGACGTTTTCAATCGCTCATATGCATGTGAAAGCTGGACAAAGAATAAAGAAGACCAAAGAAGAATTGATGTCTTTGAATTGTGGTGTTGATGAAGAATATTGAATATACCATGGACTACCAGAAGAAGGAACAAATCTGTCTTGGAAGAAGTACAACCAGAATGCTCATTAGAAGCAAGGATGGCAAGACTTCGTCTTATCACATACTTTGGACATGTTATCAGGAGGTACCAGTCCCTGGAGAAGGACATCATATTTGGTAAAGTATATGATCAGTGAGAAAGAGGAAGACCCTCAAAGAGATAGACTGACAAAGTGGCTGCAACAATGGGCTCAAGCATAACAGCGATTGTGAGGATGGCACAGGCCCAGTGAGAATTTAGTTCTGTTGTACATAGGGTCGCTATGAATCAGAACTGACTTGACAGCTCCCAACACCAACAATAGGCAGAGTAAAAGAGAACACGGAGCCACAGGAAAATGAGCACCAGAAATTTGCATAGGGATAATCTTGATATTTGGGTTGAATAATGTTATGGATTGAATTGTGTCCCCTAAAAATGTGTGTCAGTTTGGCTAGGCCATGATTCCCAGTATTGTGTGATTATCCACCATTTTGTAATCTGATGTGATTTTCCTAGTGTTATAAATCCTACCTCTATGATATTAATCAGGCTAGATTAGAGGCAGTTATGTTAATGAGGCAAGACTCAATCTACAAGATTAGGTTGTATCTTGAGTCAAGCTCTCTTGAGATATAAAAGAGAAGTGAGCAGAGACACAAGGGGACCTCCTATAACCAAGAATGAAGAACCAGGAGGGGACCATGTCCTTTGTACCCAGGGTCCCTGCGTTGAGAAGCTCCTAGACCAAGAAAGATTGATGACAAGAACCTTCCCCCAGAGCCAAAAGAGAGAGTAAGCCTTCCACTGGAGCGGGCACCGTGAATTTGGACTTCTAGCCTCCTAGACTGTTAGAGAAGAAACTTCTCCTTGTTAAAGACATCCACTTGTGGTATTTCTGTTATAGCAGCATTAGATAACTCAGACAAATATGCACATGCATAGGTTGGAAACTCCATGAGAATGAGCATAGGAAAACTATCAGGGGCTACACCAAGACATATCATAATCAAATTATTGAGAACTAGTTACAGAGAGAAAAAATTTAGAAGGTGCCAGAGGGGCAGAGGAAGACACACTACATATGGAGGAACAAAGATAAGAATGATCACTAGAAGGGTAGTTTTAAGATGATGAAAGGGAAAAAAAAAACTGTCTATCAAGAAATCTATATCTGTGGGAATATGTATTCAAAATAAAAGCAAAATAAAGACTTCTCCAGAAAAACTAAGCTGCAAGAATATGTGGCTAGTAGATCTACACCACAAAAAAATGTGTTAGGATGTTCTTCAGGCTGAAAGAAAATGAAACTATAGGGAAATTCAGGGCTACACAAAGGAATGAAGAGAAGAAGATATGATAAATAAGTTGGAAAATATAAAAGACATTTTCCTCATTTAAAAAATTCTTAAAAATACGTTTGACCTTTTAAAGCAAAAAATATAACAATGTATTGTGAGGTTTATGACATATGTAGAAGTAAAATATATGAAAACAATTGTAAATGAGTGAGAGAAAGAAATAGAATATATATTTATGAAGTTTTTCTTTTCCTATTTTTTTTTTAATTGTACTTCAGGTGAAGGCTTACAGAACAAATAGTTTCTCATGAAACAGTAGTACACATATTGTTTTATGACATTGGTTAA